>NW_010287444.1:0-17338 GCF_000700745.2 Antrostomus carolinensis
ACACACACACACACACACATAACTTGAGAGAAGATCTATTTCTCCACAGTTTGTCAGTATTTTCCAGCCTTGGCAACAAACAAATCCATAAAAACCTTTAGTAATCTTTCAAAGAATAGTATTTTCCCTTTCTTTCTCTTTTCTTTTGTATTTCACTGCAGGATTTCATACTGCTGTTAACATTATCTGAAGAACATCACTTGTTATAAATTGTTGTGGTCTCACCATTCACATCATCAGTAGAGGATCTGATTCCACTTTTAATACAAGTATTTTGGAACTTTCAAAGTCTGAACTAGTGTCTATTTACATCATCCCTCTGGTGCTAGTTCAGATAAACACAAATGGAAAAGATGAAAAAAAGATGGCACTTCATGTTTAACGACACAAAAATAAATGCTTCTGAATCTGTGAAGCACAATATTACAATCAAAAGCGTATCCAGGCCTCTCACGTTTTTTGACAGCAACGTTTCAGGTACCAAAAAAGTACTACTGTTTTGGGTGCAGTTCTTCAGTGAGGCTTAGGACATCTTTTCTACTTCTATTTTGCACCTATGTCTAGTAAGCATATTATGCATTCAGAAGTTGTACCTTAATTCACACTTGTAATATAGAAAATTTAATTTACATTGCTGAACTCTGTTTTATAAATAAGATTGTTTCTAATTTCTTATTCACATACTGTACAGAACAGCTGATGAATAAACAATTTCAATGTCATTTCTCAAAGAATGAAGAAAAGGATGACTCAAAGTAAAGTCATAGTATCAGTTTACACAAAAAAAAACAACTTTCAAAATACATACATGTTAGGAATGGTCATTTGCTTTGGCAGCTTGCATGAATCTAAGATTCAAAACACCAAGTACAATTCCACATGTTTTTCAAAGGTATCAAGGAAAATGCACAGGATTCTCATGATAGTAAAAAGAATATTTACACTACTTTTTTCAAAAACTAATTAGCAATTGTAAAATATAATTTTAAAGGGAAAACTGTGTGATTTCATAAAAAAGCTCAAAGATTATAGTAACAGTACCACTTAATTAAGTTCTATGGACAAAGAGATACCATCTTATCTCAATCCATTTAGCATAAGCTAATGCAGTGAGCTTTCTACTCACTACAGGCTGGGTTTGTATGTTTTATTTTAAATGCTTTGGCTAATGTATGTTACACCATATATATCAACATCTTAAAATCTCTCCAAGGAAGGCCTTAGTAACTATTATGTTGGAACATAAAAAAAAAAAAAAAATAGGAAGAACAGAATTTCTTATCAAAATATCAACTACTTATTTCTGTGCTATTAAAATATTTCAAATTCCCCTTTGGGTTTGATACATTCCAACTATATGGTGGGGTTTTTTTACATTACAGTGTCACTAAAACTACCCAGCACATTCCAAGCATTATCAGTTTATTTCTGTAGATCACAGAATAAAATTTATTTTAAGAACTTTTCTTTAAATTAATTTATGAAACTGAACTAAATCCAAATAATTCAAAAAAACCTAGCTACAAACTAATTATTGTGTAAGACTTTACAGTAATATGTTCAAAACATGTTTGTGACTACTTAGAAATCTTAATATAAACCTGTCAGAAATTGCATGCTGTCCACATTTAGACAAAGCAGTTTCTCTTCTAAACTGTTCAGCTAAAACTTGTCTAGATTTGTCTAAAGGTATAAGTTGCAAAACCAGATTTTTTTAAACAGTATGATGATCTCATTTTAAAAATTCACTATATGTTGGGGGCTGGTTTTAATTCTTCAGTGCTCACGCTTACCACCACTGGAGGCTCTTCAGAACAGAATTTGATCTACTATACATATAAAGTTTGATTATCTGATGAAATTTAACACTCACTACATATGTATTAAGAACTACTTCTTAAAAAACATATGTATTAAAAAGCTATAAAATTGAACAGTTCCTGTATGCAGCCATTTCTGAAAGATGAGGAAGGATAGGGTATGACTCTTGTGCCAGTTTGGGCTAGCATGAAGATTTTTAAAAAAGTATTTAAGTATTCCATTCATGTCATTCCAAATAAAAGGACATATATGTATTCATTTTGTGAATGTACATATGATCTATCACCTAGAGATAAAATCTAATTATATTCAAACCTCAAACCTTTCACAAACAGATAAGAACTGAAATTAGTTCTTCAGATTACCCCAGCCTCCAAATTGGTTTAGGAAAAAGCCCATGGTATATGGCAGGAGTCTGATGGTAAAAATTAAAACATAAATCAAGTTTAGGAAAACTAAAATGGCTTTCAGTATATCTCTTCATGGGAATTCTGCTTGCTCATCTAGCTGGATCAGCAGCTGAGGTATACAGATACACATCCCACAGAGGTGGAGGATGCAACTCTCCTCCCTGGACTCCAGGGCATGATCTTGATCCCTGTGATCCAAGTGAGGGCCCAGTGCCAGGGCCACCAAGCTGAACAGTGACTTCCCAGTTATCATACACCATAAAAGATATTCTAGGTCTCTGCAACCTGGTAAATGCTTCAGCATATATTAGATAGCATAAAGTTCTGATTAAGAGAAAACATGTAAAATTTCTCTTTGTATCATCTCTCTGCTAGGTGGAAAAACCAGAAGAGCCCATGAGTTTTTTGATGTTGTGTTCAGGATTTGCTTGCAACAAATCTAAAAGAGTATTAGCTTACAATAATTAACAGGGAGAAAACTACTTTCTGAGTGCATAAACTTTTTGTTCCAGAGTAGAAGTAGACAACATAGTATCTTGCAGGGTAAAAAGAGAGAGAGGGCATAAAGGAGAATAATTCATAAGGTTGAAACAGCCTGTATCTTTTAGCTTTCCTGGTCTATAACCTGCTAGATGTGTGTAACACTGCATGAAACTAGTCTGATTACATCTTTCAGATGACAGAAACTCTTATCCAGAAAATCCACTTAGTTCCATTATAAATGTTACATTTTACATGGATCAAGTCCCAGGAAACTAAGTACTGTCAAAGTCTGCCATAAAACCACGATGCAGAAAAGCAACAAATACACTACCCATATCCCAGACATTACACTGAGCAAATAAATCCATGTGTACAGACTACCCAGGTAACACAATGCAAAAATGTCCTTTTTCTCCACCTTAAAATTTGTCATTCAAGTCAAAGTCAAACTCAAGTACTTGAGAAGAACAAAGGGAACGACAGGGATACCAGAAGGGGCTACACATACTAGGAAATGCCAGGCCTTAGCAACAAAATGTAGCAACATTAAATCATCTGTGCTAACAGAATGGGTGCCTTCCTTAGTTAAAAGAGACACAGATATTTCCAACTCCTTCTGAGATGCAGAGGGATAAAATCTGAGCAGAGTGAAGTATTCCTATCTCCTACCCTAACAATGACAAAATCACAGACTAAACAGAAGCATCTATTTCTTTCCTAGGCATCCAGAAAGATTCAGAGAAAGAGGGATTAGAAATTACCTCTCTATGTGTCCCTTTTAAAGCTCACTTTCTTTTAATACAGGCATCGACTTCTTGCTGCATGCAAAGAATTCTCTGGCTGCTGCCTTCAGAATCTGTTAGACTTACCTAGCACGATATTATGCTACACACTATTTTACAAAAGCCCCTCTAATTAAGCCTTTTAGCTTGGAATAGCATACCTAGCTCCACCAACCCTATAAACTGATTTTCTCATATGATTTCAACATAAAAAAGAAGTTTGGGAAACTTGTTGTGTTCTTTAAGAGATGAAGCACCGAAGAGTTACAGATTCAATACAAACAGCCAACTTTCAAACATCCTGTCATTTAACTCATGGAAAGCCCATCACTCAGTCAACTGTCTGTTTGCATTTGTTCAAACTCCTTATTAAATCACCTGAAGGAACTTCTCCCTTTGCCAAGATATGAATTACGAGCGGGTCCCTAGATCTTCAGTCACATTACCCCAGGACTTACATTACATACATGTATTTTTATCCTTCTAAATGCATTACAGCATTCACGTTGTACAAATGCCATGAACTCCAATGATCTCTGGGAGGGAGATCATGTCTCAAAATACCGTAAACATTGTTCTAACATTTTAAATAAAAAATAAAGCCATATTACTTATAAATTATTGCTAGATTTCCCTTCTAATAAATAATCTCAAGTGTATTTCTCAGCTAAATATTTGAGTAATATTATTTTTATCCTTGGTTCAAAATATTATTGCAATTAATTTAATGATTTAGGATTCTATGAAAAGAATGCCCTTCCAGAATGCCCCTTAAGACACAACTATTACATAATTTGTCTTTTCAATTATCTGACAACAAAGAAGGGCATTTACAATATGCCCTTGGGAATTGTTACATCTATAATGCAAAAGTATTACAGATGTAACAATTCCCAAGGGAAAAAAAATATAGCACAACTACTGTACAATAATTTCACTGAATACATTCTTCTGTGAAGGTTAAAAGTTTTTGTCAATTTGAATCTATAAAAACAACATAGGAACAGTAAATTATGTGACAGTTGGAATTACTTTAAGAAATAAATGTTCAACTTTTTATCCCAAGCAAAACCAATCTTATCACACATAAACACAGTGGCTTAAATGTCAAATCCATCCTTAAAATTATTTTGATAAAGATATATAGAAAAATATATACAGTTGTACCTAAAGATATAAATTTGAGATAATGGTACAGAAAGCATATACAAAATACATTGCATAGAATTAAAAAATAGGAACAGTTTATAAACATACTGATTTTTCAGCTTTATACATATTGGGCACATTTCATAAATACATCTCAAAATCTGAATGTTAGTTGGTACAATAAGATTCCCTTTACTCTTCTCCAATAATAAAACCCAGTGTTTGCATTTACGAAGGAATTTTAACTCAAATACTTTAAAGTAAAAAAGCTTAAAGGCTAAGCAAAAACCATTCTGAAGCTGGTAACATTCTCCTCTAATTTCTTGCCAATAACAATAGCCTCTTCTAATTTCTCACTGCAACGATGCCTTGCCTTAGCTAAATATAATTCATATCACTTACCCGCTCTTCATAAGAAACAGCAGTTATTTTTCCTAGCAGTACTCTTCCTAAATTCATCTTCACTTAATATGGAAAAAGCATTTCCTTAACACATCAGCTTCTCAGAGATTAAACTAAAAAATTCAACCCTGTTCCATGCCTGTACATGCCAGTAAAGTTTAAAGGCATTTCGTATGAAGTTCTATTTTACTCCCTTTATGTTACCCATAGCAACAGGCCAATGCAGGAAGCTGTGGTTCGTCAGGGATTCAGATTAGATCTCAATTATCTCTCACCAGAAAAGCTAGATCATTTTATATAAATCATGCTGATTGTGTTTTAAAACGTTTCCTATAACAAATCAGGAAAATAAAATGCCGTTGAATTGTGTGATAGTCCTGTATTCAATAAAACAGATTTCCAAGACAGTTTTCAGAAAAACATTAGTTAATCACCCTAACATTAGTTATAGAAACATTTACACAGTAAACCACTATTTTCAGAGGTTTACATAATGCAAGCCAGAATAAAGAAGGACCTCAAACGGTCTATTCTGCTTAGCTTTTCAGTGGTTAACACTATAAACTGCATGTAAAAATCCGCAGTACAAGGAAACTTGGCATATTTGGTTAAACCTAGGAGCAGCCTATCGTCACTAAAGACAAAATTCTCCTTTCAGAAACCAACTGATATTCAGCCCTTCCTTCCTCACTACCTGAGCCTGTGCTCAACTGATGCCAAGACAGTTCTGTGCACAGTGCCTTAGGAACAGAGAGCAAAGTAGGCTACCTGTAACGTAAGAGGGAAGTGCTATTAACTTGCCTCTGACAGCAGTGTTTTCAAGACAGTGGATATGGAAAGTGTAGGATTTCACAAACTTTGCTGCTATTCGTAAGTAAATTGCAATAGGACCTAAAACATTTGTAGATGTTATTTTTTAAGCATTCAGAATACAATTTTCTGCTAAAAATAAACACCAGAATTGCAAACTAGGAATGATTAGTGGGCATTTTTATGCTAGTGGGATGTCCTTAAAGCCAAGGTGGACTTACTAGTAGTAGTTCAGAAAAGAGGAATCTTCTCCCTTTTTCAGTGCAGCACATGGAATCCCCCACATCCATACAGTTCCTAAGTTGAGCCTCTAATACAAAAACAACCCTATGAAGAAGGCAAATATTACTCTGAACTTACAGAGAGAAAATGAGCCAAGAAGAAGTTAAGAGCCTTTACTCAAGATCTCATGGTAAGCTTGGCTTGCAAAAGAGAGTCCAAGTCTGCACATCTTTCCATTTTTGGATTCAGGATGAAGAGACTCGGTTAACAGAAAAACCCAACCTTCTCAATTTAATTTAGAGTGGTCAAAGAAATTTTAAGCTAATTGCAGATGAAAATGGAGGAAGCTTGTGTCTCTGGAATGCTTGTCACAATGCAAACCACTGCAATGGACAAAGTTTATTTTATGACTGATTATTTGTTTGCATAGGCACACCACTGCACTTTTGAATGCTGTCTTCTACAAGTATTTAGTACCATGAAGAAATGCAATGGAAACAAATGGGTGGATAGACAAGAAGGAATGTGTTTTACAAACTACACCCTCCATTATTTTAAACTTTAAAAGCAAATGCCCTACGGTACTTGCACAGAACAGTTTTACTATGTGATAACTATTAAAAATTTCTAATTTTATAAAGAAAAAATGTGAGACAAAGCTGTTTAAATACTACATTTTGCTTGACACTAAACCAAGTGGGATGGGCAATGTATTTTAACTGTCAAAACCTTAACCAAACAGCAACACCATTATAAATATACAGGTGACCAGGTTTGTAAGAATCCTTACAGTGGATAAGTAAAAAGCACAAATGGATCAGAAATGCCTAGAGAACTTTCCTGTGAACACCCCTTTGGGGCAACACAAAAAAGGACTTTTATCAATAGTATTTACTTAACACAGGACCTAGGTCCTCTAGGAATCACCCAGAAAGACAGAAGGCACTAGTTTTAACACGTGAGGATGTTACCCACAAGAACATAAGAACGATTAGGAGAAAAATAACCCCACATGCAATGGGAGACTAGCAGTTCACCAGAGCAACAGTAACGAACACTGCAGGACCACTGCGTGTGGGCAATGCTTTACATATTCTGGGCACTCATACTTGGCATTATAAACCCAATAATCCCTTAGTTTAAACAGACCTTTAGAGTTGTTGATTTTATTTCCTTGAACTAAGCATTGCACGTCCACATTTTTTCCATACAGTGACTCTACTAGCACCACATTTAAGCTCTACCAATTAGACAGTACCAATTAATGATAATGGCTGTGAACATCCATGATAATGGACGAGACTCTGAAAGCCCTTTAAAAAATTCATATCCCTCTACGTTTTCACAGGTTATTTCAGCAGCTGCCAGATTCAAAATCTTGTGATTTTGTGTACCATATTTGTAAACCAGGCAGGCAACTCAAAGTTCAAAGGTCAAAAGCAGAAGGAATGTTAATTTGCAAAGCTATTAATGGAAAGTGTTAAAATATGACACAACAGCTTTAAAAACCTTATTCAGATATACTAAAGACGACAGTTGTAAACCCACATCCATCTGTTTAGAAGCTAAACTGTGGGAAGGGGTAGAGACCCCAGATATGGTTGGTCTGTTTTTCTGTTCTACCCTCCCTACACTTCCTGCTCCTATTTTCTTTTGTACATTTGTTTTCAGAGCAGAAAAAGCTGAAGAGAAAGACAGAATGACAGGAAGCCTGGATAAGTTTAAACTTGTCGAAAGATGAATAGGATTTAAGATATTCCTGACTCCTAAAAGAAGGAAACACACACAGAAAAAGCCAGGCAACTAGAAAGAGGCAATCCCCTGGACCAGCTCCGACTCACACAAATTCCTAAAGTAAATCTGACATTGGCAGAATGCACCACCAAAAATCTTAAATCTCATCAATATCGAGTACTTACTTTTTTATCTCATATTAAAGAAAGTAACACCTACTTGCATGAAAGCCAGAGGAAATAAATATCTGTTAAGAACATGATTTAGCTCACTAACCATAGTTACTGAAATAAAAAGCAGGAATATCAAAGCCTACACACAAATTAAGAAAACTTTGCTATAAAATAAAATGGAGTTTTCTCCCAGTTCTCCAAATTTTCTATAATCTGCCTGGATATATTTTTGTCAATGATTTGTCATCTGCTCAGCAATAAACAGACCCCATATGTGCTACTGATTAAGAGGAGAAAGATTCTCATATTTACAACACTGTGGTTTCCCTCTATCAATTTTTAAGATAAAAGTCTTTCCTATTCCAAGGAGACATTAACGAAAAATATTTTCAAGCCAAACTATTTGAAATTTATTCGTGTATAAATAACTGAAATACAAGCTGCCTTGTCAAATACCAAGGCTTCCCATACAATAAATTCAGTGAAGGGGCTGGATGCAAACCACTGTTCCGAGTGCCCTCTGCTGTCTGCCGACACTTCAGAGCCTGATGTACACATTTTAATGTCTGAAGTTCAGGAAGATTCACCATCCAGAAATCTACTCTAAAAACCCAAATATTTGGTTTTGAAAGTCGCATGGTAAACTTTGAAAAATACTTATGTAGGGCCTGACTGTAACAAAAAAATACACTTTTTCAAAAATGTTTTTAAATAACCACTCTTTTCCTTCTGTTGATCAACACTTTAAAACAAGTGAATTCTCTCCATTAATCAAAATACACAGAAACAGCATAACCTGTACATCCAGATGGAAGGTGACTTGCAGCCCAATAGTAAATTAAAATTAAATCACATATTAAAGACGATATGATTATGTGACAGATCACTGAAACACATTAAGCCGCTTCTGGATTTCCTACTACTGCAGATGGAACCTCTAAGAATCAATAGATTTTGAGGAAATCAGTGTAAAACTGAGCATGGAAACTAATACTTTTTAAGCAAACAATGCATATCTTCCTAAGCCTTGCCATTTTTTCTTTCCCTTTTCACTTTGAAAACTGATAGTTTTGCTCCTGTACTTTTACCATTAAAGACAATTACACTCTGAGATATACAAACGTAGAGAATAAGACTATAATGTCAAAATTTGATAATACAGCTAGGACCTTAACTCACAAAATATAGCAACAAGAAGCTAAAACTGGTCTGAAGTCTCTACACCGCACAAATTTTGTATTCTATAAATACTTTTCATGTATTTTCAGTTATTTTAATAACTCATACCACCTGAATTCTGTTTTATTGGATAAAAATCCATCTGGAAATAAAAAAAATCACTTTAACTGCACACCTTAAAAAAACGCTGTAACAATTAGAAAGTAACTTGTAACTACAACATTACATTCTTGCTTTACAGAAACACATGTGCAAGTATAGTGAAGACTAAGTGAAATATTTATAAAAAACTTAATTAGAGAGCTATCTGTATATCTACTGTACTCACTCCACATTTTAAAAACAATACAATGCTAAAGAGAGATCTCAAACATGCCTATAAAAATGGTGTATTCTTAATTTCATAACAGAGCTTATATAGAAAGCCAACTTAAATACTCATACTTACGAACTTTGTCTCTTTAAAACCTCATTGAATCCTTAGAAGCATTATTTATCATATTTCACTGCAAGATTTCTTAGCTCGGAAGACTACTCATTAAACCATATTCCTGTTTTCTGTTCGCTTTAGACAAACAAAACTTTATACTTACAGACACTTGACTATCAGTAAAAGTTTTCTCCATGTATAAATAGTTTAATAGCTCATTGTTAAGAAACAGTCCCTTCAACTTTATTATTACATTCTTTCTGAACACATATTTACTTCTTCCAGAGACCAGCAAAAAAATGAGGCTTCTCTGTCTGTTGCCCTATCAACACCTCTCCCATTCTCCTCCCTCCCCACCACATTCTCCGCCCTCAGTACTGGTTCTGTATCTTCTCATCAAAAGGAACAGGCAGCTTTTAAAATGGTGTTTAGGCAGGTCCTGTGTAACAATAAAGCTTCTGTAAAGACAACAGCGTGCTGCTGAGGAATCTGCTAATGTAAAATGCACTCGGTAAGGGCCTACAGGACTCTGTCTTAAACGTTTGCCCAAACTTGTTTAATCACTGAGTCAACAGCGTTTTCTTCTCCAAAGTATTCTCTTTTTTAACACATTCCCCTTTGATAACTATATTACCTGAATGAACTAGGGCATCAATCCTTATTAAAAATATTCAGAATATAATCTAAAAATACCTTTTTTTTAAAAAAAAAGTTAAAACTTGTAATACTCTCGGCAAATTTCTTTCAGTTTCTGGCATGTAGGTACGTGTCTCAGTATGATTACAATCACATGTATGCATATTATGCAATCTATCTCATCCTACCAAAACGCTCCGTGTGTTTTTGAGTAAGCAGGGCATTGCCATTTACAAGAACTGCCTTCCAAGTGAAACATCATTCTCGTAATATTCAATACCACACCTACTCTCCAGACAGAGCAGCAATATCTGGGTATTTGCAGAAAGAAACGCACACACCTTCAGCCCAACAAATAATGCTTAAATACTATCCTTCTGCAGTTCCCCGGTCCAGAGGGAAGTAGAGGATGGGATTTTTACTGTATTTTTTTTTCAGTATCAGAAGAACAGATTAAATGCTTTGGTTTTGGTTTTGGTTTTCTTTTTTTTTTAAAAAAAAAAAAAAAAAAAAACAACCTTCACTGGACTGATAAATCCATGAGGACAATGAAAATTAAATGTTACCAACTCCTAGTCAAAATCCCAGCAGTTTAAGCATGGAGACAGGGTCAGAAACAATTCACAGATAGCTACAGTGCTATCATTTGTACCATATATATTCTGTGATTATACTCTAGAAACACCAATTCAGTTCATTCAATAGGGCCTTAACTCATTCCCCAACATTAACCAGGTCTCCCAGAGCAAAAATCCCTCCTTAGCCCCATTAGCATGTGACAGGACAAAAAGACACACCAGGTAACAGGAAGAGCAGCCGAGGGAGGGCAGGAACAGAGAGGCATGAAACCACTCACCCCACTCCTTGTTTCCACCCAGGAACTGCATGTGCAAACTGTTTTGCAGCAGAAGCTCTAACCAGGAAAGCTACAGGTGCCCCCTCCCTCAGAGGGCACAAACAACGAATGCTCCCAGAGCCCACGGCAGTTCCACTGCGCTAGGAGATACTATCATCAGCAAGCCCTTTACTTTACAAACAAGTTTACACCAAGTGAAAGGTAACGCAGCTTCCTGTGCTGAGAGTACAACCCATGATCCCACAGTTCAGGAGAAGCAATGTTCATCCTTGAGTCTAAGAACATAATCAGTTCAGAACGTGGGCTTATCAAACCCAGTATTACATTTCCACTAGTGGCTACACACGGATGTCTACCAACAAGTATCACAGGGCAACACACAGGACATTTCCCTGATTGCACTCTCCCAGACTCCAGGTATTTTTAGTTCAGGAGATCTCCTGAACTTGGTGTGGCTTGTCTCCTTAATAATCCCCAGTGGCTCTCTTTTCCAAATACTTGTCCACTTTCCCCCCAGGACATGCAAATTTCTTGCAACCACAGCACTCAGTGGTGAGGTACCCCACAGACCAACTCACCTCCTGCATGAGCAATCGTGTTCCTCTGTTTGTTTTGCTCCTGGCTCCAGACACCTTTAATTAATGGTGCAGACTTCTTGTCCCAAAGGAGACAGGGAGCAGTCAATCCCAACTGCTTTTTCTATGCTACCCATGATTTTGTACTCTTTCTTACGCCTTTCTGAACCCCTCCTACTTCTAATGTAACATACCATTTTTTAAATAGAGAGACCAGGTGTGGGCAAATCACAGATGTATACAATGGAATCACATGGTTTTTTCCCTCTATTCCTTCCTTAATAATTCATAATGCAGGATTTTGTTTCATTGCTACTACACTGAGCTGATATTTTCATGCAACTCTCCCTTATAACTCAAAGACCACTTCTGAGAAGAAACAGTCAGCTCAGAGACATATATATAATTTGATATATGAAGATAGGGCTATTTTGCCTCATTTGCATGGCTTTACATTTATCTGCATACATTTTCATCTGTCATTTTGTTGTCCAGTCACTGAGTCGTATAAATGCAGCCTGCTCTCATCTTCAGAGACTGCTCTTGTCCTTATTACCTTGAATAACTTCACCTCACTGCTGACCTTCTTGGGAGGAGCCTTAAAAGATGCTCTTGAATCAACAAATGTAACCTAAGAAACTAAAGCAAGGGCCAGCCTCAAGTGGCAAATCATTCTGGGCTTCAATATCAGACCCCAGTGCAATAAGCTATGATTCTGCCTTAATGTCGTGGGCCTTATGAACTAGACCCAGAAGAGCAAACAGTTTCAGTTCAAAGAGGTAAGCCCAGTTTTAAAAGAACACTATTTGGAGAAAAACACCTCTGAGAGGTTGCCCACCTACCAAGACTCACAGTTTTGCAAGCACTGACTGTTTTGTCACTACTCAAGGAAACCAGAACCGAAAGAATAGAGCCAAACCCAAGTTCTGATACCTTATATTGCTGAACTAAGGGATATAACCCCTCTGTAGTTTCAGGTGGTTACTTTAACTTGTTCACCCTGGCTGATCCTTGTAGTACCACAAACGTGACTGCATCAGAGATGTTGACAGCTTATGAATTCACCTGAGTCCATTTAATCACACATCTTAAGAATGGCAGTACTGGCTACTGACAAGAAGTAAAGCCTGCTGCCTGAGGATTTATGCAGAATACAAGTTCATATCTAGTCCCTGAAAGCACATTCGGTGCCTCTGGTTCTGTGACAGAATTTGGCTTGTGTTGGAAAGCCAAGCCCAGAGGCAATGTGGCTTGGACAGCACTTGAGTGGCAGGGTCAGATGATGTTCCTTGGGGAGAAATTTCTCCATACAATGCTAACTGTCTTTGCACATATGGAGACTGAATTCCCTATGGAATCCATCCTAGGCAACACTGTTGGTTTCTTCTCAGGCACCAAAGTATGGGATGAGGACTGCTGGGATGAGCACTGCTGGGATGAGCACTGCCATATCCACCTCACAAAGGAAGTAAAGATGAGATGCAGCTCCCAGCACATTTTCTGACAACTCCGTTTTTTACGTGCAAATTTACACGGCAAATTTCGCCAGAATCTGAAATAAAGAAAATAACCCAAAAGTAGGAGAAAACAGTAAATTATCAAAGTATGGTCATTTTACCAATTACAGTAACAGAAAACAAATCCCTTTATTCTCAGTATCTGAAAAAAAAAAAAAAATCACATACTGTAACATTCTGGATTTTTTCTAGAAGTAGTAATCTCCAATTCATTATAAAGAAGTTCCACACAACTGTACTCATCTGTTGAACAACCCACCTCAGATACTTTACAGAAGAGCATGAAGAACATAAGAATTTTCCATTATAAAGTCTATAAAGGTAAGGAAAACTCAAGAGCTTATATTGGCAATCTTTGAAAAATTATGGTGCAGTATAAAATACCAGCAAAGCCTTAACATTAATGCCAGTGCACGATCTGTGGAAGAAATAAATACATGTATACTGCTAGCATGATGTTTCCCTTCTTCAGGGAGTAGCAATAGATATAACTATAGTACCTAATAAGATCACACATGCCAAAGTAAAAGCCTGAAGAAGATCCTCTAGAGTGCACTGAAAAGAGTCCAAAATTCTTAACAGAGCAGCCTAGAGAACCAGATGTGAAAAAATGATGCTCTTGGAAGACTTTAAGACATACTAAGAATGATGACAACCAAAAAAATGTCCAAGGGATAACACAGGCATCATCCAGAATGAGATGATGGCAACCTACAGACATACTGGCTATATCTATACTAGTCAAATAAATTGCACCATAAGCTATTGTGTAGTTCCAGAGACAGCTGGTGCTTTCTGGCCACTATCATACCACCAAGCTCTCCCAACCTCCTATCAATCAAGTTGGTTGCATCCCAACTGCCTGCTGGGCACAGCGATGCTAGCTATTAGGGCTAACTTCTAAACCATGGCCAAAATCATTTGTGAAAATACACTAGCTGGCCTGGGATGAAGCCACATAAATGACAACTCTAACAATGTGACAGTACAAACACTGCCATCCCCTGCCTGCCCCCGTGTCCTGGCACTGCTTCATTTACCAGCACAGGCGTGCACAGTAGGTGAGCAACTCCAGCCAGTACTGTGGCAGTCAAAGGTCTGAACAGAGCAGAAGAATGCCTGGCAGAAACCACTGGATGCTTTCAAAGCCTTACTGATCTGTTCCATGACCACATATGCTACAGTAATTCAAGTTAAAGAAATCAGTGCTCAATGTCATAACTAACTTCTACTATTTAAAGCTATGTATTACAGTTCAGCAAAAGGGTTTGAGCTATTATAGCAAGCGAGTGTAAAATCACCAGCACACATCTTACACTTTGCACTGTTTCAAAGCTGACCCCTGGTGGCACGCTCCAAGAAACAGGATCTGTCATTCACGGCTACTCCACTGAGCAACACCAGACAGCTTCTAGCAAATGGAGAAGAGAAACAGAGAACCTAGGCAGTGGTCACAGATCCATGAGGCCCAAAACAGCATAGTTAAGGGCTGGACTATGTTAGGAATAGCCCTTTAAAAACTCTATTATTAGCCTGCTAAAAATGCAGAACTACATTTTACATACAAAAAGGGAGATTTTATTTTTGCACGCAGTTTTATTTCACAACTGGCCTCTTCTCCACCTTCACAAAAGCAGACAGCAAAACTATCAATTGGTCAGTTACATCTCAGATAAAAATCAGGACAAAATACATGCAAAAGATGCAATACCTAAAGGCAGTACACAGTGGAACTTGTGTATATTGGCAGCCCATGGCAAGTTATCATAGCTTAAAAAAAACGGTGAAACCCAAGACAAAAGTATACATTCTTTTCAAATTTTAAATTCACAATCATAAGCTGAGAAGAGAGAGGCCTCTTGATTTAAATAACATAATTATACTAGTCATAGTGGTAGCATTGTGGCTGTGGTGATGATCCAAGAACGTCAGTAAAGCAAGCTCTGCAGGGAGAGTTAATGCTTCTTATTAGATCAACTGACAGGGTAGGAAAAGTTTGGGGCGTGTTTACCTCTTCTTGCCTGATTTTCCTAGTATACTAGTTGTTCTCATACAAGCTATTATGTCCCTGTGTAAGCTTTGTCTGATTATTTAAATCAGTCAAACAAAGACAGGTACCCACTTAAAAACTCATTATTAAGTCAAATGAGCATTTAGGGGTTTTTGCCACCCACAGATGCCAAAGTTAATATCCAGCAGAGACATGTCATTCATTAGTATAAAAACTTCATACCAAAGAGATGTGTTGTATGCTTTCAATTAGCAGATGAAATGCAAAAAATTTGCTTCAGTGGAATTAACAAAACAGAAAAAAAAAAATCAAGCATTATTATCTATAATAACAGCTAATAATAATACATTATTAATGGTTATAATTAAGATAGAACATTCTAACAAAATTCCTCACACTGATCTGTAAAAGGAATATATGATACATTCCAACTCTGAAAAGATTACTAAACTCTAGAAATCCAGTCCAACAAATGTTCTTTTTCATATAGGATATAGCTTTAAGGTTTCCAAAATGGGATGAGGACAGGAAGAAAAGTAGCAACAGTCACCTTCTTTGTCTTGATATTTAGCTAAAACAATTAAATAGTCCTTAATCTTAAAAAGATCTCTACATTAAAAGATTATTTAACAATACCCAAAGAGCTTGACATTCGTTTGCCCAAGATACTATGTCTCTCATGACACTATTCTGCCCTATTTTTAACAACAGAGAAATACTAAAAGTAAAAGGGTCACCATAATTTTCAGGAAACACAACAGCTTTGAGTGTTTTCCTTGGCAAGGAGGAACCTAAATTTGTTGACTTCAAGGGAATACTGCATGGTCCCAAATTTTTACAGACTTCAAGACAAACGAAAATATGAATGGAATGAGCTACAGTTGAAAGTGTTATGGAATCTGGTTCCAAAACTGTTGATGAGTAAAAGGATTACTGTGATAATGTAATTTTTTACCAAGGCAGTTTTCTAGACTTTGCAGACTCACAGAGTCACCTTTAATGTGTTTATAAATCTATAAAAAATGTCTTTTCCAGGACAGAATCGTGCAAGAGGATGAGAGTAGTGGCATTTACTTACCTACAGGGAAGAAAAGTAGGAAGAAAGATAGGATCATGCTCTCTCATTAGTCCAAATATTAAATAATCCCAGATCATGGCAAGTTCCATTTCCCTTAAGCTACACCTTGCAAATATGAACCAGCAAACATGCTATAAAGTAAAATAGTGGAATTCTAATATGATTGTTAATGGACACTATTTCATAACGACAAATGATTCACATCAGAAAATTTATTATTACATACAAAATAGGAATCTGTTCTTAATAAAAACAGATTTCTTGTCATTTAATAAAGAAAAAGTTCTAAACCCATTTCTTGGGAAAACAACATAATTAAGACATGTACTAGATATACTGATTTTCTGAATTCAGTTCCATCTTACAAGACAATCATGTTCACCCCTGGTGTGAACAAGCACAATTTCCACAGCTCAGAAATAAAATTGTGGGTTTTGTGTTTTGTGAGACCTTTGCCATACCACAGTCATAGCATAACTGCATCCATTAATTTTGCATTCTCATCCTATTTTGATCCCTGCAGATTTGAAATAACTTATATACAGGTTCTACTAGTAAATATAGCACCTAGAGGTTAATTCTACAAACTTGTCTGTTTTCCTCTATGTATAATACAGCTTCTGCAGGTAAGAGGAAAATGCTTAAGGGGGGGCAACTGTATCATTACAGCTAATTGTAACCTTGTAAGAATATTGTCTGTGCATGTATAGCCAGACATAATCTAAAAATTTAAAAGTGAAATATTCTCTTGCAATCATGTTTTTATTTTTTAAAATAATATATATAAAAAATTGTTCTATTCTTGGATAGAGTTAAAAAAAAAACAAACCCAAACTGCAAAGAAATCCCGCCACCTTATGGCCGAAGACAGAAAAACTGACAGCTGGTTGGTATTTCACACACCAGCTCCAAAGACAAGAGGAGCAAGTTCATACTTTCAGTAAAAAATCCAAATACAGCCTTTTTCAGACCCATACACACGTGAACAGTGTTCAGCATATTCCCATAAAATAAACTGCATGGAACCTACTTAATACTGCTCAATTTAGAAGACTAAGTTGGATGCCAGC
>NW_010287444.1:17378-25227 GCF_000700745.2 Antrostomus carolinensis
TGTTTGAGTTAGTACCTTACCCACTCTGCTAAGGTAACTGGAAAGAACACAAAAGCAACCAAGTAGCTATATAATATGTTCATTATCATTATTCCAAAGGTGGAGTCTCTAAGAATTTCCTGGTATTGTTATTTCCTCTTCCAGCAGCTCTAAATAGATGGCCTGAAATAATCTAAACATGTACTAACAACGTTGTGTTCTACTACACTTAGTGTAACAGTACTTGGGAAAAGTGCTGCAGTAGCAACATTAAAGTTAGAACCGAAATCAAAACACCTCAACACTATTTTACTTTGATTTATAAGGTTTTTGAAATTCTTCTCTGGTATTTCTCCTGGTGGCTAGGATATAATTCTCTTACAGCATGCAGAGGGGAAAAAAAGAGATTTCAAAGTGAAAAGACAGAGAGCAGTCCACACCCAAATAGCTACATGTAGTAAGGGCATTCATCCAAATACAGATTTTAATACCAATTGTTTCTTTGTGCAATTCATATCGTGACCTAGAATTGTAAGTTTCCCCATCCAAAGTAACAGCTGTTACAATTAGGACATTGAGTAACACAGAGAGCCTCGATCCCTCCTGTTGGTGCTACTCAATTTATATACACTAACGAATACCAACTAAGACATAATGAGATAAAAAATTACTTTTTAGGCCAGTAACTATGACATCTTTCTGAAATTAATGGAAGTACCAAGTCCCTATTTTAATGAATATTTATGCAATGCAAAACAGCTCCAACAACAGAAATCAAATTATATCCTTGGTGTTTAAAACCCTTCCTCAAAATAGGAGATGTGGACATAAATCTAGATGAAATTTCAATCTGGAAGAATGTGGAATGAACCATGTTTTTCCTATTGTACATGAATTAATAACACTAAGCTCTTAGATATTCTGAAGGGATTCTCTCTTACTGTGACCAGAAATTGTTAAAACTGGCAATATATAGTAGCAAGTTTTTTTAATTTAGAAGAATCACCATTTTCTGATTAAGAAGGATGTAGCTAGACGGTTCCCAAACAGCTTTATCCAGAGGATCTTGCTCTGTTTAAGTTATGCACTTACTGTATTAAAGTTCTGAGTGCAAAGAAATTAAAAAGTATTTTCCATTACTATAAAAAAGCAAGATACTTAAAAGCTTCAAACAAGATAGAAATAGACCACAATGAAAAATGGCCTTAAAACATCTGAGAAATGAGTAATTACAGTTCCTACCTGCATTCCCTAAGCATGCCAGAAGCTCCTTCCATATATTCTCTTCCCTAAAAATCCAGCGCACTGAGCTCCCCTCTCCTTTAGTTCGGAGTCAGTGAAAAGCTGTTCTTCCTACATTTTCCCACAGCAGGAAACTCAGAATATCTCCTTCTTTCCCCCTCCTATCTCAAATGCTTCTCAAACACCTCCTTCCCATTTAGAGGAATCTGTGTGCCACATTCCCTCCCATGCTGAAGAGCGCTACAATATGTATTACATGGCTCCTATGCCAAGAGCCCTGCACACATTTTTCTCTCCAACCACAAACCTTCTTCCAGATAAGCTTGAGAAAGGGGTCAGGGAAAAATCTCTCCATTCACCTCACATCACTATGGGTCAGGTTTTCCCAAGGAAGCACACTACAAGAGACAATGAAGTGAAGCCATACTCCTACAGCTGGTTGAGAGATGCTCTCAGCAGAGCAGGAGGAACAGCTTTTTAAATTCAGATGGCTTTTAATTCCTTGTATTCACCAAAATCAATAAGGTTTGGCCCCTGAGGCCTAGGCATACGCTAATGTTTTACCAGATGTGAAATAGGATTAATATTACACTCAGCAAGATCCAAACTCAACAGAACCAATGACCAACAGCAAGTTGATTAGGAATTCCCTTTTCTCAACTGCTGACATATAAGGAAGAAAAACCTATTTAAGTATTTTTAAAAACTTTTCCATACTCAGTAAGCTACATTCCTTAAGAAGTTATATAAAGAGACTGTTCCAGTAGCAAATTTAACCCCTCAAAATTTTCCCAATGCAATGATCATCAGCTGAATGAAAAAAAGAGTATGATGAGCATTTAATTTTTATATATCATGATACAATGATTGATGGACATTTTGAGCAGCAAAATCATGTTGTTTTGCCTTATATGACCAGCTGTGATGATTAAAATAAAGTCAAAACTTCCCACAGGAAGAATGGCCACTGCTGGTATCAATGTAAACTATTAAAGAGACAATGAATAAGTCAGGTGATACCTGAAATCTCTATTCCCCTCACATAAATGTCGTATGATGATTAGTACCTTTATTACACTACAGACATTACTTACTTTGTTAATGATCAGCATTAACTACTGTAAGTTCCTCTCTAGGACTCACTTCTAAGTTTTAAGTGAAAGTTAATTACCTCAAGGTCATCCAGAGAACGAGTAATACTAAATCGCTTAGATCTTCCAAATGATCTTCGAACAGAAGAACGTGGGGGAGGAGCCTGATTTAATCCCATTGGATGTCCAAATTTTGCAGCCTAAACAAAAGAGAAAATATATATTATCCTTTTACTTCTTTAATTTTAGTACACTGTTGATCATAGTGACAGCATCTGAATTTTAAGCACCAGTAGGTAGAGAATTCCAAGGAGATGGATTTGCAAACCTGTAACAGGACCACAATTTCAACACACTTTGGTCACTTGCCATGGCCCTGTAAAATCAGGTATTAAAATCATGACTTTTCTGGTCTCAAGTCAAATATCATAACTATTCAGTATTAAGTTACTGTATAAACATGAGTCATTGGTTAGGTTGCCAAAGTGTGCACATGCTACAATGTCAGTATTAGTAGACAGAGCTTAATTAAAAGCAAGACAATCTTAGCTCTTTACCATCTTAGGTGGTAAATATTTACAACGACAAAATATTCGTTCCTCCAACAGGAAATTACCGTCCTAGAAATCATCTCACCCAGCTTCTGTTGGAATCTTTCTCCACACTTTCAAAAATCTTACTTTCACTATCCTTTTTTTTTTTTTTTAAAGGCTTGCTACTGTGAAGTCCAACTTTTTAAATCACACAGTACAAAATGCAGGAACTTTTGTTCTGAGGAAAGAAACTGCCTCATTTGGATGTTTCATGACTAGAATTGGTGCTGCAATAGTTAAATCTAATGGTTTTTTTCCCTTTCTCCTTAAAAATTCACCAGAAGTCAGTTAAGCTACAATGGCTCAGCATGTATATATCTAGTTTACACCAAATGGCAAAGTGTAAGCTTAAACCTAAGAGTAGGCACAAAGTCAGTGACTGGTGCTAAGCAGATGTACATAAACTCACTGCATTATGAAAACTTGTGATTATGTGCCTGAAATTTTGGATTCCTTTCACTGTGGAAACATTCAACGTGGGTAAAATTCCTCCCTGTCTTATGATGCTTTTTTGCTCTAGAAAATAACAGAGTTTAATTCAGATTAAATTTTCTTCTGTTTCATTTCAGTATCTTTCTTCATCACAGTAAGCTTAAAAATATATTTATTAGTACTTTTATGATTTATTATTGGCAGCTTTGTAATATTTATTAAATTTTATATTTGTATTTGTTTCTTCCTTTGGGCAAGCTGATAAGCTCCCAATTCTAAAATATTCTGGTATCCCTTTGATCACTTGTTCAAAAGTCTATACATGTCACATTAACCAAAAGACCAATCACAAATTTCACATTTTTATAATCTCATGCCAACAACCACTCATACAAAGTAGAGAAGAGCACTGAGAACATTATACAGCCTCCTTACTGCAATAAAAGATAAGGTATCCAACAGAAGATGTCTGTCTGTCTGCTTATTGCCATGGAGTAAACAGTATTCTTTATCCACAGGATTCTCTGTCATGAGTATTCACAACAGATCCATTGACAAGTTCATAGAAATGTCAAGACATAACACAGCATACAGGAATCTGGATCCAGAGTATGTAGCAGGGTTCATCACTGCAACAGGCAGAGACTCCAGCTTCTTCATTCAGTATTAAAAGTTATTCATGTCTACATGAAATCCTCTTCCCTCCCAATTTCAATTTACTAAGGGGTTTTTTTATTGGCTGAGAAGAAAATTGGGCAGGTTCTGCCAAGGAAAACTGGAAATCTGGCAAGTGGAGATTAGCTTCTAAGGTTTTTAAGAGAACATTTGAAAGTGCTTTATAAACAAGCTAAGATGGCTTTTGCTAAAATGATCAACTCAATGAGAAGACAGGAAAGTTGCTCTCTGAATATTTATATTCACAGATAGCACCCACTGGAATGAGGACAGTTCCTGTCTTTCTGAGCAAGTTTTAAAATCACCCGTTCATCCAGGCAGGTACCACTGAGGTGGTTCACCCCTGGCTCATACCTTACAGTCACAGCAGTCTTTCCTGTCTAAACTGAAAGCTTATACCTGATACAGTAATCTGTGTCAAACAGTGAACCCCACATTAACCCCTGACTAAATTCAGCAGTATCCATTACTATGACTGCATAACATATCAAAACACTAACACAGCTCCTCCTCTGTGAGCATGTTCCTGTTAAAACAGCATGTTTAATCTGTGAATTAGTGAAAAAACAGACTACAAACAGCTCAGCAAATTCAAAGGCTAGTGAAATTAATGGCATCATTAGTGTGAGTACAACTAGTATTTTGAAACTAATGAAATCCACAGTATGGATTCTGCTTAACGGTCTTTCATTTATTTCCCAAAACAAGATGCATCCCTCAGAGGACTTCATCTTTCATAAAAGAAAACTGGTGAAAGGAAATAAAGAAAAAAACCTATCAATAGCAGTCATATCTATTTTTAACAACTAACATATTTTCACTTTTCTTTCTAATTCAGCCCCAAAAGAATAAACTGTCCAATATATGTTTAAATAGTGGAGACTGCTATATATGACTCTGTGAGACTAAGACATACAACTAGAGAACGTACATTCAAAAAATTTTGAAACAGTAACATTATAAATTGAAGGAAGAGGAACGAACTGCCTGAAAACAAATCTAATTGGATTGCACTGAGAAGCAGATTCTAGGTAAGATTCATTATCACCAGACGCCCAATTTTAGACGTAAATGCTGCTTACCTATTTGTGATCATAAACATAACAAAGAGAAAGAGAGTGGACAAAAAACACTTGCAAGTTGTGTGGTAGGAGAAAAGAGAACAGTACATTAATATCCAATCAAAAATTTTATTTACAGTTCTTGCCATTCTTATACAAAACTCACTACTGAGCCACAGATGGGTTGGTAAAGATAAGAGCAGGGGGGGGAAAAGACCCTAAGAATAAAACCAGTGCTCAAGAAATTATTACAAAACATAAAAATTCACTCAGATAACTATTTTCCCAACCCATTGGGATAACAATTGCAATTAGGAAAAAGTTTTCAACTGATGAAAATCTCTTCCTTGCTCTGAAGAATCAAATTAATAATCTAAGAAATTAAGGAAGACATTGCTAAAGAAAAAAGACTGCAGTTCACAAAGTATTTAATTTCCTGGTAATGGTGCTGAGAAGTCTCCCTTTCCAACTTTTCTTGACTCTATTCCAGACATTCAGACTATGAAGGCAGACCTCCTTCTGCAGATCAATTAAAAAAACTGCCTTGCATACACACACGCACACCAATAAAGAAAGAATCACGTAGCTTAAGCAAATAACAGCAACATTTTGGCAAATGTTTTTCATGGGACTCTGAAGAGCTGGAAATAAAAGCACCCGTGAGTTGAAGAGAGACCAGCCATTGCAACTAGAATGTGCTAATCAGCATGGCTAAAGAAATCCACAGTATTTGAGCAAAGAGAGATTGCTAGTGCAGTGACTGACATTAATGTAATTTTGCAGTCTGTTAGCCATAAAGAAATTATCTTACTTCTAAAAGCCTTTATTACACTATTAAACAGATATAAAAAAACATTAAATGAACCTAAAAAAATGTAACAACAGTACATTATATGACCAACAAAATGTGGTTTCATTCACTGCTAGCTGACAAACTAAAACACTGAAATTCGCTACATGGACATTGGGATGTGGGGTTTTTTTAAATACAGGTTGCCTATAAGCCCTAGAACTATTTACTATCATATCTTAAAGATTCTCTTCCAGAAACACTGTGTTGCTGAATCTATAAAAGAAAACTCTAAAAAAATCTAGACATTCAGGAAAATCTAAGAAATCGTATCACAAAACAGTAACGGAAACTAAAGTCCATCTGTTGCTTCACTGAGCATCTTCATTTTAGAAAACCAGAAACAAACAAAAAAGCCCAGAAATTTGTGGAAACAAGCTGATTAGTGAAAAGCATGCGCCACAGCAATACATCCTCTGCATTTTGCAATACAGATATTTACAACCCTGCTACTACTGTCTACCATGGAGAAAGTACAAAAGAACATATCTCTAAAAAGCCTTTATCCTGTTTTCATTTGGCAGATGGAGAGGAGAAACAACAAAGGATTGAAGGAATTAAAACACTGATGCTCAAAAAAATCCAGTCCTTTTTCTATTCTTATAACAAAGTAAAAATTATGAACTAGCATGGACAAAAATAACAGTTAAATGTATAATCATAAGAGAAAAGCAGGACAACGAATGGGTCTGCATTTTTTTTTTTTTTTATATCTGACTAGATCACTTCTTTTCCTTAGGCTAACAGGAAATGGCAAGACTCAATACATTCCCCTGAAATAATCATCAATCACTGACCAAACTATAGTCTTTCTTTCCCTTAAAATACTTTTTCTTTTCTTAATTTAATTTTTAACCTGCTTATTTGGCCTTGTGGATGAGCTTCCTCCTAATCGACTTGACAAGAAAAGCATTAAAAACAAAAGTCACCAGAGGAGGATTGATATAGCAGCAGTTTGTGAATGTGTCCAAGTGAGAACAGTTTCTGTCTGACAAGAAGAAAGGTGTACAGGAAAAGTGCAAATGAGGAAGTGGAAAATGTTGTACTTCATGTATTAGCAAGACGGAGTGAAGAAGCACATGATTCATGTTAAACTGCAAACAGAGGGACAGAAAGAACAAAAATGATCCAATGCAAGGTGACTTGCACAAATCTAGTTCTTTAAACACAGAAAGAAAATGGATGGGCTCTTAGAAATAATTTTAACTGATAAGTTAGGCAGTAGCTCCATATAATATTATTTTCAGCAGCTGTGCTAGCTTAAGGACTTTGCATATACCTCTGACAACTCATGCCAGCTCCCAATTGGCAGCAGGTTGACCCTCAACTCCACTAACAATAAACTATAGTTTACAAAATGAAATAATCCTGTTTCTAACACAAATCCAGAGACAGTCGTGCCAACACAACTGATGATGCTCACTGCCAACTCCAGCCTGAGAGCGACAGGAACTCTTTAAGTTGGTACTATCAAAGAAATGCAATGTGAAACTATGACAGTCAATACGATACTCCAACCTGGAGCCTGAGTGCACAGAAGCAAGTGGATGAAACCTTATCAATTATTCAGAACTCAAAGAAAATGAACACCTTTAGAAAACATTATCAATTAACTTAAAGAAATCCCCAGCTACAGTATGAACATGATCTCTCCTATTCTAGCAAATGCACTTATCAAGTATTATAACTTTTTAACAAATTGTCATACATAACAACCTGAAATTTCCATTTTGTACTTCACGGTCTTTGTGTCTTTCTACAGTTAAACATATATCGTCTTCTCATCCAAATATCTGATTAAAACTAATAAAACAATGAGATTCCTCTCCTCTGGTACAACAGTTTTAAAGCTGGAGGAGCAAGAAGGAGGCAGCAAGGAGAGGACAGTGGCAGGTCTTCAAGTACAAGAGGCTAAGTGGGAGATGT
>NW_010287444.1:25267-43529 GCF_000700745.2 Antrostomus carolinensis
AGGAATCCACAAAGGGGGAAAAGGAAGAAAAAAAACTGTGAAGCTTAGGCCAGCTTTACAACATCTAGCAAATCTAATCTTTTTGTGGAAAACACATTACATTTTCTGACCTTGAGGGGTAACTGAAGGGGCTGAATCTTATGGGACAAAGATTTTGGCTGCTGTATGCAAGAGCAGTAAGGGGGAAAGGTAAAATATAAGAAGGGGAGCTAATCTAAAAAATTTAAAAAACACTTAACAAGCCTGATCATCTACATTTACAGAAGGACACTTTCAAATGCTTTCAAAAACTGTCTCACAATGAAAGCTCATCTCACAAGATTCATAGGCAAGTGAGTGAAATCATTTTTTTAAATGTTTGAGGAAAAAAGCTTAAGAAAGTAATTGAGTGTCATGAACAAAGTTATAAGGGCTCTAAAACAAAAATATGTAATAATTTTGATAGAAATTGTTTCCTCCTCCTGTTCAGGTGGAAGAGGTATACTATTCTCTGTCCTGACCATTTAAGATGATACAAAAGGACTAGGCACATGCTAGAATGGTCACACAGGACTGCTTGCTGGCTGGATTAGAAAAATTCACCAGAATAACTGTTTGGGGAGTCTTCTACAATCTAGCTAAACCATGCTTGGAACAGACACAACCATCACTACCCAGACAGGAACTGGCCATCCAGCTCCAGAGAGTCAATTCCCCAGGTAAGCATCTCCCTATACTAAAAAGTCTAATAAACTAGATTCTTTTTAAAAAACCTCTCTGTGAGTGTCTGTACAAGTGTCAATTTGAGTAGTGATTTCTGATTAATTGCCTCTAAAAAGCATGTAACAAAAGGAGGGTGTTTATATTCACAGATTTTATCACAAAAAAAAAAAAGGAACAGTATCATTTAAAAGGCCTCAATTTAAGAAGCTCAACTAATACAGAATTTGCTACGCTCTGTGTGTCACAGAGCTTAATCATACGCACTATAAAACCATCAAATTTTAATTTGCCCTACTCCTATTTCCAGCTATTGAAGCTTTTAAAAACTCTCACTGTTTTTAGGTTTGACTCTATGACTTTGTACAGTAAAGTGCATAATAGTCTGGAACCCAGATACACAGATCATATAATTTGAAACTTCTGTGGATATTCAAAATGTGCCACATTTACTCTCAGATGTTAAACAGCAGATGGGTCAGTCTGGAGTGGCAGTTCATCTTTACAAAAAAATGCAGGTTTAAGACTTTAGAAAGCAAGTTCCTAATTTAGACCTTGCTGAAAAGGGATGGGAAACAGGGATGCCACAGTAATGCCAATATAGTCACTGCACAAAATCTCAAAAAATATTGAAAGTCTTGGAGGATCATAGAACAGAGTGGTTGATACAAATATTGTTCTGTCATCAATGTTAGTCTTAAATCCTGCTTGGGACCATTTGGCTTAATCATCCTCTGTTGTCCGCTACCATCCCTCAGTGCCCAGCGTCCTGATTACAGAATCATAGCATGGTTTGGGTTGGAAGGGACCTTAAAGATCATCCAGTTCCAACCCCCCTGCCATCAGCAGGGACACCTTCCACTAGACCAGGTTGCTCCAAGCCCAACCTGGCCTTGAACACTTCCAGGGAGGGGGCATCCACAGCTTCTCTGGGAAACCTGGGCCAGTGTCTGACCATCCTCACAGGAAACAATTTGTTCCTAATGTCTAATCTAAATCTACTCTCATCCAGTTTATAACCATTGCCCCTTGTTCTATCACTCCCTGCCCTTGTAAAAAGTCCCTCCCCAGCCTTCCTGTAGCCCCTTCTGGTACTAGAAGGTCACTATAAAATCTCCCTGGAGCCTTCTCCAGGCTGAACAGCCCCAACTCTCTCAGCCTGTCCTCTCAGGAGAGGTGCTCCAGCACTCGGATCATCCTCATGGCCTCCTCTGTATTCACTCCAGTAGGTCTATATCTTTCTTATGTTGGGGGTCCCAGAACTGGATGCAGTACTCCAGGGGTGGTATCACAAGAGCATCGCCCCACTCCAGCAATGCAGAGCAGGCAAGGCTGTAGGCCACAACCTCCCCTTATCCCTCATTCTATCAGCAAGGGACACGTGTTCCTCCAACCAAAAACTGACTTGTGCAGATTTGCAGGACTTGCAAAGTGAGGGTCTATGGGGCCTGAGAGCAGGATGGATTGAGATATGGGGTATGTTGGGTTAGGGCCTCTCATACCCTGAAAGAGATAAACAAAGCTGGGAGGAAAATGGGAAACGAGCTTGTTGTGCTCCAGTCCCCTGGACCACAACAGAACAGAAGCAGTAAGTCCGGGGGTACAGGTGGGAACGCTGACAGAGAGGGCTCCGTATGCCATGGAACTAAAAATGAATGAAGTAACAACCTGCAGGCTACGCTGTGCTGCTGCCATCATCATGGACTGACATCACCACACAAAATTGGATTAGGTGGGGGAGGCTTAATTAAAAAAGGTCTAGCATCATTCAAACTTTACTGACAGCTTTTCCACAGGCTTTAATTACACTGCAATTCCTGTAATTTTACTCTTTTTTTTGGCACTAGTATGATAAAGGATTCCAATGGTATTGTTCACCATTACTGGTCAATGGATTTGATCGCTTTTAAGAATAACTTCTTTACTAACCAGATTATAGCGACACATTCCACTGCCTTCTAACCATTACAGTGGCATTTTTAATGGCAGTCAGGCCCACAATATAATCAAAAATGTTGTAAAATTTCATGTAAGATCTCTATGCACTCTGGAAAGACAGAGAAAAGAGGCTGTCCTGTCACAATGGACATCCAAGTAAATGAAATTTATTGCTTGCCTCCTGTATTAAGGATGCTAGTCACAAAACAGTGACCATCTACATTTCAGCACTAGTCTAATACCTTTTCAAACAGAAAAACACACATGTTGATAGTATTAATGCAGATGGAATAGCAGATAACAGTATCTTCTATGACTTGGAAGCCTATTAGTTGGAAATCGCAGAGGAATAGAAAGCCTGAGTATACTAGGGAAAAACATGGAGAAAAATACAAGTACACACATAGCAATTGCTTCCAAATCATCCTCAACATTAGGTAGGCATTATCTGTGAACATTAAGCCAGTATGGCCCAATAATCAGTAACAATCAAAAAAGGAAAGTGAAGAATCATCAGAAAAGCAAAAGAAATCAAGAAATAAGTTTTACAAATACACTGCTGGCCCACACAGTTTTAAAAGCTGCTTATAGTTCTGATCTCATCTCACAAGTAATATAGTACCACTAAGGGATGAAGATTACAATTATGAAATAGCTTGTATGGGAGGAGACTAAGCTGACTTCTGCTTGGAAATTAAGTGATTGGTGGTTGAGGTTTAAAACAAAATAAAAAATAATTTTCTCTTAGAAAATAGAGAGTAAGGTTGTTCAGTATTTATTGTGACAAATATTAGCAGGTATGAAATGAAACTATACGGAAAGTACAGTTACATACTGTTTTCTTTCCACACTAATTAACTGCAGAATATATAAGTTGAGTGATACCAGGAATGCCAGAAGTACAACTGAGTTTAAGAAACAACAAATTCAAGAACAAAAGTTCACAAAGGTTATTACGCACAATGATGTGGTTAGTGTCTCTACCAGAGGAAAGTCTCTAAATCATGTGCTGCTGAAAATTAGAAGGATCTATTTTTCACTGCTCATCCATGTTTTTTCTAAGCAGCTGATTCTAGTTGGTGTCCAAAATAGGATATTGACCTCAATATTGGATATCTACAGTTACACAAAAGCTTCACCAGGAAATCAGTGTAAAATTTTGGTCACTCAGTTCCAAGAAAGAATTTAAATGTTATCTAGAGAATAAAAACTTGACTTCCCAGAAGACTAAAAGACATTAAACAAAATGAAAGCAAAAAGATAATATGATTTCTATGCATGAACAAAAAGATAAACACTGAAGAATGTCACCTTCACTAAAAGAGACACTAGCAGCAGAAGAAACTGGTATAAGGTGACCATGACTAGATTTCAGACTGGAAAACAAAAAGTTTCTAACATGGTTAACAGTGATGAAATACTGTTCCTGCAGAAGGCAGGGTGGAAATGAAGGCAGAGTGCAAACATTTTTTTCAAAGGTACAGCTGCTAACTGTATGGAAGGCATGATAATATGATTGCCTAAAAGAGTTAGAATTTGGTGTGATGAGGCCAAACATCCTTCTCTGGTACTATCTTTGCAAACTTATTGATGTCTTAATGGCTATTTCATTGATGGGATTAATTTTAAAGTCTTTCTCTTGTGGCTTCATTTTTCCATGTCTCTCTTTAGATACTTCAGATAAGTTTTAGTAAGTCCGTATTTATTTTTGCTAATTAAAGACCTTCATTCCATATTGATCTATGCCTTCTCCATTGATGAACTGGTATTTTACAGCTCCTTTTCTTCTCTAAATCTTCTCAACTGAAAGGAACTGGGGTCTACCTTCGTACAACTGAAAGTTCAGACAATAATTTTATACTCTCTTACCTCAAAGCTTCTACATTTAAAACCTAAAATAAAGACTTTTTCATTATTTCAATTCATTCTGTGCTAATTATTTTTCTCCACGCAATTTTCTTCATTGTTTCTCTTAGTTTCTCAAGATGCTATCTTCTCCTGTGACTCTGCAACTCAAAACTAGCTCAGAAATACTTAGATGCCTACATCTTCCCTTAATTGTCATTATGTTAACTGGAGTCAAAACCTACACTTGATCTAGAAAACATTTAAGTTCAGGTGTAATGAAAAATTCTAAGTCTCTAGCACATAAATTTGAAATGGGAAAATTTCACAAAGTCAACATGGCTCTACCGAGATTTACCGTCTAGATTTTATCTAATTTCCTTTTCACAGAAAAGCACCCAGCATTATTTTGCCTTTTTATACATTTTTAAAGATCCTAGAACTGACCATTTTTCAAAATCATTATTTTAGAAGATTACAATACATATGAAAAAGCTGCATGAAATTACTAAACATTTAACTGCTTTTCATTTTCTCATAGCAAAATGCATCAGAGGACCTATTTCATGTAAATGCCTCTTTGCAGATTAATTCACATTAGCACATTCTAGATTTAGCTTTGTGTTTGGGATTTCAGCTGAGTTCTCTTTAAGGTATATACGTACATCTCAAATCAGATCAAAGCCTGTAATTCCAAAGGTTAACATTAAATTGTACTGCATAAGAATAGCAATCCAGCTGCCATTAGTTCTGCTTTATAAACAGCTGGGGTGGAACAATTTAAGCTAGTGAGCAAACAGAATTGTAGAGGAAAAGGAAAAAAACATATAATTATACAACAAAAAACAAATATGGGACCCACACAGCTTTGCCAACATTGTTTTCGCATCTAAAATATCTGCCTTTCAGTTAGTTCACCATCCAGTTACCAACATTAAAAACTCCAGTTCTTGGACTGAAGCAAATTACAGATTTTTCACAAAAAAAAAAAAAAAAAAAAAAAAAACACTACTCCATTTTTAATTTGAACAGCATATCTTTTACAGCAATACTTTCTTTGGAAACAAAGACAACTCTGAAGTAGTTACAGTTAAACTTCTGATCAAAACAGAGTAACACTAACAGTAATCGAGAAAACACATGAGCACAGAAAGATGTATTAGTGAACCTCCCAGTACTGCTTACCTGTCTCCTCTCTTCTACATTTTTACAGTATTTTCAGTAGCTTAAGTCATGAAGGTTACAAAGCAGTTGATACGTTCTTTGGTTTAAAACAAAGAAATGTATTTGCAATACTATTGTCCAGTGAGTCTCAGACAATGAGATTGTCTATTTCTAATTCCCCTAAGATCTACAAATAGGATCCATTTATAAATTCACACTCTTCATAAGCACAAACAATAATGTGGCCAAGATAGAAGTCTTACAACAAATGTGAAGCAGAAAATGGGTTCCAAAAATCACTACCCAGATTTTAAAATGTCTTTTTATTTACTTAATAGTTTTGTCATATTCACTTGGAATAAACCTAGTACCCAAATACTAGTTATTAAGCTCAGATTGTAAAACCTCTTGTGATCTAAATGTTATACTTGCCTCCACAATATTAAAACAGATTTTCTTTAAAAAAAAAAGATAAATGGTGAGAGGTCAATGCCTAGGATTCTGTCCTCATGAAGAGAAAACTCAAAGACTAAACTGACTATTATGAAGCTTTCCAGTGGAAAAAGGAGTATTTTCCCAGTAAAACTTAATTTAAAACAGTAATGGGCAGACATATTTTTGGCCAGGAGCTAGCCTGAAAACAGAGTGAGGCTTGAACAAAATCAAACGTATTATACTAATTTAGTCTAGAGGGAAAGGAATGCTTCCCTGTTCAGCAATTTCTCAAGTCCCTTGCCAATCCTAACATCCCCTGATGTTTTCATATTGCTTATGGTGCTTTTCTTTTGCATAACCCAAAATCATGCAAAAGGGTGAGTAGATAAGTGACTGGAATTTAGTGGGATACTGAAGGTGGAAATAACAATGCAACAAAGGTAGTACAAGTGCAAAAGGAATAACAAAAAAGCAGGAATTATTCCATTTCCATTTAAACTATAACCAGCCTCTTCATCTGCTAGTCTCATAGAACTCATGAGACCACACACACCTACCCAGTATCAGTCTTACAGCAATTCAGAAGCTTCTCACATCTAGAAATCTTCCCTAGTTGTTATGAGATTGAAAGCCACCTTACCTCCCATGATCTGCCTTTTCAGTGAATTTCAGCAACACCATCAGGCCTCCCACTATCTGTTTTAGTCTAAGGCCTACAGAAGTCAAGAACACCTCCCAGAAAGTCTCATAAGGTTCTTTAATAGAAATCTGTTCACATGAAACTTTGAAGAAACACCGGAAATGTGAATTTAAGTACAGGAAATAATTTTAGAGGTACATAGGGTCAGAGATACCCTCCAGTAAATCTCAGTCAGAAGAGGTGGAATAGAACCATAATTTCCCTGATTTAGTTCTCCTCTTCTCACATACAATAACCATTTTAAAAGCCAAAGATTCAAAACAAAAAGATACAGTAATTGTGAAAGTATGAGTTCAGTAATTTAGGGATAAATTCCTTACAACATTTTAAAGTAAAACAGAAAACCTCATGCTGGTGATAGAACGAGAGGAAATGGCTACAAGTGGCACCAGGGGAGGTTTAGGTTAGATATTAGGAAAAATTTCTTCACAGAAAGGGTAGTCAAACATTGAAACAGGCTGCCCAGGGAAGTGGTGGAGTCACCATCCCTGGAGGTATTTAAAAGATAGGTAGATGAGGTGCTTAGGGACATGGTTTAGAGATGGGATTGGTAGTGACAGGTTAATGGTTGGACTTGATCTTAAAAGTCTTTTCCAGCCACTATGATTCTATGGTTCTATTCTATCCAGTAACATCTAACCAAATAGGCTTTTTTATTTTTTTCAACTATTCACACTTATATTAAAGTTTAAAATGCTTTGTAGCAGTGTAAAGGATATTAATATTTTAAAAGTGTTTTTGTCAATTATTACAAAATTAACCACAATTCTAATTTGTGAGCTGAAAACATCATTATGAAAGGGACTAAAATACTCAAGGGAAATCAAAGCTCAGAAAATATGTTTACTTCTTTGTAACCTTAAGTCTGAACCGCCATACCTACTCCTACCCACAAGAAACACTTCCCAGGTCCAGTTCTGAAAGTACAATTTTAAACAGATATGTTGACTAGTGCTTTCTCACATCTGCTCTTGTGCTCTGTATGATTCACAAATGTTTTGAAATCAGGAAAGAGTTTATGCCCCTCTTACCCTTCACTAGCAGGGTACAGTACAGTCTATTTTCCTGAATTACATGCCGTGATCATCACTGTTCAGCTGCACAGCAGTTCTGCTAGATCAGAACTGCATCCAGGAACTCATGTGCTCTCCTCAGTGTGTAATGAAACCTCCAAGGAAGACAGTACGTAATATGGATGTGCAGATTTCATCACAAAAAACTCCAGCTCTGGTAACCTTTTCTCTCTCTAGTGGCTTTTGCATATTCCCACTGGTAGGATACATTACCCGTCAGTATTAATGTAAAAGACAAAAAAACCCCACCTTAATTAAAAAGCAATTTAAGTACTACTCTGCCAAACGAAGCATTAGACTCAGCCACTAGGTTGTAAAAATATGAATGTAATCCTATGTGGCCACTTTATATACTTTATTCCATGGCTGGAATGTGTCTGAGCATGCTGTGTAAAATCAGTACTTACCACTTAAAAGGGTCACAGGAAGCTGAGGATGTATAGTTTTCTAGAACTAACCCATCTAACCCATCTGAATAATGTTTTTGAAAAGACAGTCTTACCTCTTCTCTTCACACAAAGCAAAGAGTCTGCATTTCTGAATATCATTCTCTAAGAAATCAAATTAGTGCTCTAATATGCAAAACCATATTTTCCCTATTTCTGCAGTACCCAAAGAAGTACAGAGGTACATTCATCAATAATGACATCCCCTGACTATTTTCATTAAAGATTTAAGATAAGAACATAGTACGACTTCATCTTCATGAATTACTCTGAATAATGCTAAGCGCTTGCAACTCATGCTTGCAAATGATTTCAAGACTTTCATGAGCTTTTCTCATCAGTTCCAACAGCCTTCAATAATACTGAAAAACAAAATTAAAATGCAAATGAGGTTCTGTAACCTTAATGAGACTAAACGCTGAAGCCGTGTAAGAACATTTTAAATGTATCTTGCAAACAAATGTGTTATTAATCAAATAACAGGATGCCTATTTTATTAGCAAACAGACTTAACAAGGAAGATTGAGAGACATAGTGTTGGAACACATATTCTGGTATATGCTGATCTGAGTGATATGGTTGGTGAAATATTACTACTGTTTACCCACATACAGAATATCTTTCAGTTTAAAATGTAAAATTTTCTATGAGATCTTCATTAGTATGTTCTTGACTTCCACAAAATAAATGTTTCAAACATTTCAGAATTTTTTTAGATTTTTTTTTAGTTTTAAATCTCTGGGGGAAAAAAATCTAATCCATATTACTATGATGGACAACACTGCAGACACAAACTTGATGCAGAGACCCTGAAGGAATTTCAACAGCACCCCATGCAGCTGGTCCAGATCCCAAAGAGCACTTGGGACCAACATCCATAATGCATCTGCAGCAAGTGCTGCACAGAAAGAGGCCTTTTCCTTGATCCATCAGCAAAGAGATCATGAAGCAGGTAGTCTTCAGGGTAGCAGACAGAATTTATTATTAGGTGGTTTGGGTGGGCAGTGTTGACAAATTAAGTATTGTGATTTGAACAATTTCTATTTGTTTTTTGAAAAAAGTGAATCACCTTGTATTTAAGATAATTTGAAATGTAATACATTATTGTGGGTCTGGAAAATACTGCTGCCTGTAGCAGTCACTTCACCTTAAAAATTCACTAGTGTATAACTATTATACATGCTAGTAGATTTTTTTTATTTTCAGCACAAAGAGTATACAGAAGAACATGTGTGAAAGCTGTTGGCTTCACAGTGCAAGAAAAGCAATAGAAAAGAATTTATCTTTCCACACCAAAACCAAAATGTTCTGAAATTCTGCATTCTAACTCCCAAAAAGCCTATGCCCGAGTGTCACACCAATGCAAAGATTCTGTCTGTAACAGTGGGAAACAACTAATGAATCTCTGCTGTCATCCACTTCAGCAGCAGCTGCGTATTTTCAATCAGGTGAAAAAAACCAGATTTGGATAGTATGATGGACACTTGAAGCAATCATATAAGCAATACTTCCTCACGGAAAGACAATGCTTCTTGAAGACTCATTTGGAGTATAAGGTTCTGTCTTTCCTGGAGCCAGCAAATGTTTTAGATACAACTCTGCTACTAATTCTTTTAGTGTAGGAACAACGACATCCACTTTACTAGAATCCCAGTTATCAACAAAAGAGATTAGTTCCCTCAGCAGCAAAACGTGTATGTGACAAAGGGAATGCTATGCAATTATGTTGGATGTCCTTCCCACACTTTTTTTTTTTTTTTTAATCTTCTTGCTTTGGTTTATAGAGGCCTAAACGTAGACAAAACAAGTAGATGAAGCAGTAATTTGGAATAAAATTGAATTACAGCTTACTGGCAGAATGCGACCTAATAGTGGACAATTAGGTTTAATGCTACTTGTACTGAGAGGTTTCCTGGAGTGAACATTTATGATAATAAAATTGCCATATTCAGTTAAAGTCAAAAGTGTATAACAAGTTTTTGACTAATGATTAGACTACATTTCTATAAAAACAGATAGGGCACTAAAATAATAACATTTGCAAGCCAGCCTTCTATAAAAAAGGAACCAGACTAAAGATCCAGCCTGTTTCCATTCTTTTGCTGCTGGAGGTCAGAAGGAACTGAAGCTGCTAGAATGTCATGTCTCCTTTTATTGCATTGCCACTGCAACATTTGGAAACAATAAAGAGACAAGAAGAAAGGCGAAAAAGCTCTAACAGACAACACTTCCAGCAGAAGTGCAATTCCAGAGCTGCACTCAATTAAACAGGAATATGCAAAGCCTCTGCAAAGGAGAAAGAACCAGATTATTTTCTTCATCTGAAATTTTATAAATTATATAATACATGTTTAAATTTTAGTACATAAATAACACCATAGGCTATTGTATTTGGGGGTTATCAATAATATATTCTTACCTTTTTATCTTCTTTAGACTTCCTAATACTGTGCGGAGGGCCAAATTTGTTCTGCATGCAAAACATCTTCTTAGACCATTCATTTTTATGAGATTTTAACTGCGGCTGACCAAAATTGCCATCAACTCTGTATCTGTCAGCTGGAATCTTGCTCATTGGTGGGGGAAGAGTTCCACAGTTAACACTTGACCAGCCATCTGTAGAATCAGTGTAGGACTCCTGGTCGCTGGCATTTCCATGCTGCCATTCTTGTAAAACGTGCACGGGCAACCACCTCTGATTGCCTGCAGTGCTTTTCTTTGATGGGGGTACTGAATTTCGGGAGGAAACGAGTGGAACTTCAATACGAGCAGAGGGACTTAAGTGTTTGCTTACATTTTGGGACTTATCATTCGGAATTACTTCTAAAGGAACGATTCCTTCTTGTTCATGACAGAAGCCATTCCAATGGGAAGCAGGCTGATTTTGTCCCCTTCCTACTGGATTTTCCCATATACTGTTAGGAATGTGTTTACTCGGATTGCTCCCTAAATCAACCACCAGAACTCTATTATTCTTTTCTTCTTGGTTAAAATTTCCAATTCCACTATCACTGTTACTGCTTGTACTATTATTCTGATGAGCATCTGCATCACCATCAAGAAAAGCCCTCGCACGCATTCCCTCAATCAGCTCCCCCATATCCCTGTACAGGACAGAAATGAACTGAAGAACAGGCAGAGATGATGTTGGAAACTCTAGACAGCCATTTGTGTCTGGATCTGCTGTACATTCCAGTCCAAAACGTCTTGCTATGCCCTGGTGAATTTTATGATGAAATAATTCAGGATCCACCATAAAAACATGGCAAGATGTCCTCAGAACCCCTTCATCTTCCTGAGCCAAGCTTGCATCATCATTTGTCTGCATTGTAACTAATCCAAAGAATCTCCTATCATCCGGGCAAACAGCACTGAATGCCAGTTTCTCTGCAGGATATTCTGCCACTACACCTGATTTGTCACTGCAGAGCTGAATGCAGTCATGCATTATCTTCATCATCACTAGTGAATGGATTTTTTGTTCTGCCCGTAGACGTCTCATGCATCCACGAATAGCCTGCAAACTCTCATTTTCCAAATTTGAGGTTGTTGAAGGAAGTTCAATTGAGCCTAGGTAACCTACAATCATGGCAACATTTAAAATGCTTGCATCTAATCCAAAGTCTTCTGCGCTCTCCAGTCCAATTCTAAAAACTGAATCATCATTCAAAACTTTGGATATTTCTTCCTTTGACAGTAGGTTTGGATTGCTTACACCTTCATTTCCAGTTTCAAATCTCATAGCAGCAGAATCTGAAAAGGATCTTTGTTTTGGTGCAGAGTTATCTGAGTTACCAGAACAAAGAGTAGGATTCTCAAAGATCATGTTGAAAATGCCCCCAGACTGCATTTCTTCAACAACTTTCTCTGCTCTGTTTATACCCAGAGCTTTAGAGTCTGGTTTGGGTTTCAGCCACCCTTTTCCATCATAAAAACCAACTTCTTCATCACTTGAACATGAATCTAAATGACTAATCCCTTCAGCAATGACCATGTGCAGGACTCCAGAACATTTTCCTATAAGTTTCACTACATCTTCATGAGAGGCTTTTTTCACATTGATTTCATTAACGGCAAATATCTGATCTCCTGCTTTAAGTCCAACATAATCTGCAGGGCTTCCTTTCATAACACAACTTAGAACACAAGGAGCTTGTCCAGAAAGGGTAAACCCATAACCTGCTCTTCCTCTAGCAACTTCCACACTTCTTATCCGAGGAGGAGCATGCATGTTGAGTCGACGTTTGACTGTCTCCCCTGATCTATACATTTTGGGGGTTTTTTTCCTGAAATAGGAAAACTTTTAATTAGTCCAGGTTTTTGTCATGTTTCAATATCACTCCTTCATCTGATGAAACTCTAAAAAAAAGAAAGGAAAAAAAAATTAATTTTCAATCATATTTCAGGGTTTTTAGTACCCAGTATTCCCTTTACAGTTCCGAAATATTTTTAGTGAATTTTACCAAAAAACTATTGCTAGAGAATTAACACAACAAAAAAGAAAAAGAACAGGCACCACAGTCTTATTTTTACTGATGAGAAAGCAGCAGCAAATGAAAATAATGTGGCAGTCCAAAATGGAAAAGAGAAAAACAGAATTTAAGTCGTCTGATGTTTCTATACTACAGCATGTTACATCTTCTGCAACTCCACCATGTTACCTACTATTCAGTTATTTTCTGGCTTACTGCACCATTGCAATACCACCACATTTTACAGCACAGTGAAAATTCTGGATGAAGCTCATATATCCCTTCCCACCAACATAAAAATTAGAGCTTCAGTGTCTCTACTCAGCTATAGCCAACTCCCCTTTATACTCAATGTAGAGGAACAGGCATCAAATATATCCGTGTAAAACAGGTTAGAGAAACCACCTCCAGACCTGCCTGTGTCTCTTCACTGACTGACTGTAAAGACAATGTAACATAAGTATCTCCAACTTCAACTTTCACACATACATTTCAGTTACATACACAACAACAAATGGACATTCAACATCTATTAGACCAAAGGTATCCAAAATCAGATTTACTCTGTGTTACACAAATCAATTAATCTACTCAAAAATAACTTGTCAGAAAATAAATGTATCACTATAAAAATGCATTTCAGCCAGTCATTGCAATATCCATGTGTTTTAGATAAAAACTTCCAAAAAAAGAGGAAAAAAGAAGGAACTCCACATGCTGCCAGTATTAATCTAGTCATGACTTTACAATTAAAATGAAGCAGCTTTATTTGAACAGGAAGAAATAGTAGATTTCAGTATATTTTGGTGTTGACACTGAAGTCTGGATGTCTTGTTCTAATTATACTGAGGTAAACTCCACTGTTTTAGAGAGGTTTCCTGCACTAAACACTAAAATGCATAAAAATGGTTTAACACAAAGAATAGAAATGACTTGTTCAACTTTTGAGACTATCCCTTCTTACTTCCACAGGTCTGGAGGATGACTGACTGAAACAACTGGAGGACTACAGCTACATAAAACTGCAATAAACTCAGTCTGAGCAAATGAGAACTAACCTAAAAATAATTACTGCTCTGAGTTGGCCCACAGGTTTATCCATAACTCAGTCACACCGTAACACACTTAAAGTATGTAAGGTACTTGAAAGTGAGTATTCTCTATATGTGCGCAAAATGGGGACAATATTTTACATAAATAGATACACATAAATATATATACACACGCACACATGCAGAGATACACTTTTTTTATCATCTCTAAAGTGTTAAATAAGTGGTCCCCAACCCACTACTTGCATGGAAGAAAAATTACCAAGAAACCTTTCTGACACTGCTCTCAGCTACAGAAATAACAAAAAACCCACACTCAAAATGTGATGCAATCCACAGCACACTACTTTCACGGTATTTCTGCCTGGGATAGAGCAAACAGAAGGGCCACAACTTCAAAAGTTCCACCAAAAGAAAACCCACCCTAAAACACAAGTTAGGATCAAAGTCTTAACTACCTAACTATATATGAGCTGTGTGATTACCAAATTTTAAAAACCACTGTTGTTTCTTGAATATTCTGCTAAATAACTACAGGATGTGATTCCCTTAGGACCCTTCCAAACCCTAAATAGGACTGCCTTCAAGATACTACAGAAGACATTCACTTGGCTTTACTTTTGGGGTTTAGTTTGTACTTTTTTTTTTTTAACAAAAGGACATCAGGTTTTTATGTCTACGTGGTGCAGCTGTGACTTTTCAATGTAGCACGGTTTTTGCAAATTGTTTTAATATAGCAATTATCTAGCTTGAATAACAACAGTTCCCCTATAATTTGAGAAAATAACTTAGCTTTAAGTAGTAATGAAACTTCACACTTAACCTTTGAATGGAAATCATAACAGAAGAAACGCTTTGCAAACATTTAACCAAACTCACACGATGCTGTAAAAGACCCCTGTCAACCTGCATCCAGTCTCGTGCCTTAAACATAGACTGACCTTTTCCTGATGAGGCTGAACTTGTGAACCAAGAGATCACTGTGCATTCAGCTCTCTCTAGTTAGGTCTGGTACCTTCTGAGAATAATCACTAAATATTTCAAGATACAGTTCTTCAACCAAAAAAAAAAAAATAAAATGAACCTACCAATGCCCAACAGTAAATATCAACGTGCTCTCTAGGAGCATGAATATATACACATTTCAATTTGCCTTACACTGAATATTTCTGTTCTCAATTGTCTGGAGAATAGCCTCATGTGTCCCTTGGGTACCCTCCAAAACTGTGCTGCTAACCTGGTCAATATAAAACACTGTAGTATCTGGCATCTAAAAGTGTGCTACTAGCTTGCAAGAGGAAAGGAAACAATTAAGAGAGTATTAGATTATAAATAATCTGATCAAAAATATAATAAAAAGCTGTAGTTATAAAAAAATAAGATTCAATATTGTAATGTTGAAGTGGCTTATAAGAAAAAAAAAAAAAGATTTTTCACAAATATCTTTCTAATCTAAAAAAAAAAAATACCCTAAATGCAACTATAAAAAACACACAATGAAAATGTAGTTAGGCTGCTCTGGGGAAGAAGCAAACCCCAGTGCTGTCTTACCTCACAATTCCACATTTGCTATGAGAGGATTCCTTTTAACCCTATTCATAAGTCAGTTTATCTATCTGCCTTCCTAACCCATGCCCCTAAGACATCAAGCATTTATTCCAGACAATAACCCATGATAAATAAACGTCATTCCAAAACCTGACCATTACAGAAACACAACAGCATGCTGCTAATACATTACTTTTCTCTAATGATGAAGTTCCAGAGGTGTGACAACCTCCAGCTATTGATTTATTACACTCACTGATTTTGTGAGTGTAAAGTCAGGAAGTCATTCAACATTAAAGGGTTTTTTGCTATTAATGCATATATACACTAAAAAAAAAAAAAAACAACCTGTGCTACATCACTAGAAAAGCCATCTCTTCCCTCCCTCAGTCGCTGAATATTATTGTGCATTTTTGTGCCAAGTACACCCATGACAAATAACAGCTCACTAAATTTATTTAGGAAACTTGAAGACAAAGGACAAACGCAGCTCTTCTGCAAGAACCCTCAGCATTCAAGTAGGTTTCACTGCAACAATGGCACGACAGGCAAATGGAAAAATGACCAAAAAAGTGTTTCTCATAACTAGGTAAGATTCCAACAGAGATTAGTTGAGTTACAAACTGTTAACAAACTAGCTCAAAACTAAATTATCAATTACCAAATTGCCTAAAAATGGCACAAAATTCCACAGTTTCAAAGTAATCATATGTCTGAATATCCTTTTCCTGTAATAAATTACAAAATGTGTAGTGTATCCAGTGAAACAAAGACACCATTTTAGTTGCACTGATACAAAGCTTTGTAGGTGTCTGAATGTTTAGTAAAACATGAAATTGTTAGGGAACTATATAACCTGTGATAATTGTCATGAGTAACCAAAGATAAAAATTAGTTGTTGATTTTCAGTTCAAATTAGATACTGAATCTTACTGAGCCTGCCAATAACATACTGCTGTAACTACTTCTAATAATTACAGCACTATGTTATTAATTTGCTAGCGTAACTACATTCAGTTATATACAGTAGGTCAGAAAAACAGTTACACCACAATGCTACACATGGCCAAGCTCACTTTGAATTTCTGCTGTCATTACATATGTTAAAGTAAGTCTTAAAGAAAAAAGTAGTACAATACCAAAACACATTAGTGAATAGTAGTCAGGAGGATATGTGCATTTTATAGGAGAAAACAGGCCTATAAAAGAGAATCATTTGTAATACATAGTATCTGAACCTTAAGCAAATAAAACAGTTTTATGACATTTCAATATACTCATTAAAAACACTGAAAATACAGAATTCCTACTATCATTTGAAGAAAACTGCAAACATAAAATTAATACTATGATTTCAGAAAGTTCATCAAAATTTGTACCAACACAGCTTAGTAATATGACACAGAACAAATAGGGTTTAATAACTACCAAATATTTCACAGGACATTTCAGACAGAAACACTAACATATAAAAATTAAGAGTCGTTCAAGTATGTGAAATAACATAATTTGCCCATATACATCAGCTTTGTCACAGGACTGCAAAACAAAAAGAAACATTTGAGTTTTCTGCCAGCACACATTCTGGTCTACCATTTCAATCAATTATTTGGGGGGTATAAAACACCAAAAATACCAGTTACAGTTGAATTGTACTGTATCCCACAAATACTGCATTTCTTTATGTAATGTTTTCACATATCCATGCCAGCTTTTCATGTCATTTTCAAAGCCTCTACTCCAGAGAAAATAATACTTATTTGCTTACTTTCAAGGGAGAGAGGTGGTTTGTTTCCTGCTTCTGCTCTTGCTAACTCATAGCAACAAAAAGAGCAAACAGAAAGAGCCTGTGTTAGGCTATAACCTTAACAGTAACACGGGGCAGTGAGGGAGCATGTGAAGTTTAAAACTACTACTTTTCATTCTGAAAAGCCTTTGGAAATGAGCTGATACTCAGCACTACAGTACCCATCTTAATGTGTTTTGGGTTTTTTTCTGAAAAGAAGAGAACTGGTTGGCTTCCTTTTGTTTTTCAACAGTGAGACTGTAAGAGGATAAAACATGCAAAGCAGGAGAGGAGAGAGACTGTTCCCTCATCCCTCACACGCATCTCAAAAGTATAGCAAAAGACTCTTCAGCATGGGTGCCACTCATTAAGGCAGAACTGATTTTCTCAAATGATGCCACTACAAAGCTCAAATGAAGTTATAAAATTTGAATTCCCCTCACTATTCAAATGTGGTACTTGTTTATAGACAAGTAACACAAGAAATATAACAGCACAACCTGTAGAAGACAGCTACCAGCTGTTTCAGAACTTGGGCGGGACAATATTTTAATAAAAAAATCTTGCCAGCATTTCACAATTGGCAAAACATACCATTATGTTTCCTGTATAAGCAGCAACTGCTTTGCCAGAAAACAATTAGGTGTACCTAGCACTATCATTCAAAAAACACCGACTTTAATTAGTAACAGCAGGCTAAAAAATAGTTGTTAATGAAAAGTCTTCTCACACTGAAGCAAGTGTAAAGAACAAAACAGGACATTTGTCTGACGAGACACATGCGACTAAGGACAAAGTTTTCCAAAGCTATTGTATATAAACAGTCACGTGTTTACAATTCAGATTAATTTATTTGTTGTATTTAAGAAGGTGAAAAGGTTTTGTTGGTAGTTTGGCGTTTTTTCCCCCCTTCTTTTCTTGCAAATACGTTCCAAAACTGCGGGGACGCGGCGAAGAAGTGCAGCATTTCAGACCGACACGCGAGATCTGCTGGGGAGCAGCAGCGGCGGGGAAGAGCCCCGGGGCGGGCGGCACTGACGGCGCTTCCACGGGATGGCGAGTGGCAGGAGGGGCTCGTCTGGCTCCCGGTCTGGCTCCCGGTCT
>NW_010287445.1:0-4531 GCF_000700745.2 Antrostomus carolinensis
TGTCTGCTCATGTTCAGCTTCTCATCAACCACCTCTCCCAAGTCCTTCTCTTCGGAACTGGTCTCAAGCCACTCATCACCCAGTTATTAGTCTCCCAGCACAATATGAAGAACAAATGGAGCTGATAGTAGAGGAGAAAATGTACAGCATTGTCGAGAACAAAAGTCAACTCAGGGATCACAAACTATAATTCAAGGTTTAGTTTAAAATACCAGTAAACCACTTTGTTACTAACGAAGGAACATAGTCAGGAGTGTTGAGAGCTAATGGCAACACTGCGATGCACAGTCAAAAGGTCAAAATGTAATTAAACAAATCCATTGCATAATTAAAACTCTAAGAGATAGAAAACACAGTAATGTTAATCATTATGAGCCTTCTTCATTTCAGAGTTTTCTGTATTGCAAGTAAAATTTTTGTATAACTTTCTGGAACAGAACCTAGTGCATCAAATTGTGAGGGTCACCAGTGTTTTCTCAGATGGCAGCACAGTGATCCACAGTATTTCAGATTTAGTGTCTCTGAGAGAAAAATGTATGGATACATTATACTTTTTCAAATAATTTGATTCTTAGCTTTCTTTTAATAATTTAAACATACTCAGACTTAAGTTTGGTATCTGCTTTTAGTGTGAGTGGTCCTACACACTGTTTCTTCAGATGTATTATACTGCCCAGTGTTTGCGTCAATAGCATCTTTCTAATATGTCTTGACAGACATTTCTTACAGTATTTGTTATTATCATTAGAAGACTTAGGTTTTTTTGATACACTGTAAGTCAAGTCCTGGTGACTTTCTAACTTAAATACACCATCAAATCCCATCTTCACTTCACTCTGAAGTACCTTCTATTGGGCCTAATCGATCTCTTCACTGAAATAATAGAATGATTTCTATAGACTACAATAGGCTGTAGATCATACCTACAGGATGCAACTGGAGATGATTTACCTTCCACAGCATACAGAAGATTAAAGCAGCATTTGCTTTCAGTTGGTGTAACCACATTTTCTTAATATTCTGAGAAAAAAAACAAAGCTATCAGATGCTGCATGATGCATAATTTGCAGATGGTATTTTAGTATTTTTATCTTCTATAAATGTAACCATAACATAATTATTTTTCTTGTCACTTCATAATTATTATTTACTTTTTTTCACGTCTCACACATTATTCTATTAAAGAAAAGCAGTTTGGTGCTTTTTTGTTTTGTTTACATGCAGTAGGAATTACAGGATGTATTATTGGTGAGATAAAAGTAGTGTTGTAATACTTATGTCCAACAAATTGCTTTTAGAGAAGAAGTGTCACTGTCTGGATGGTAGTGTGTAACCTTCACCTGCTATGGTGTTGTAGCTGAAACTGAGTCATCCTGGAAAAACTTGATTGTAAAATGCTGTATGCATTCATACAGGGGATTAGGAGTGCCCACATCCTCTCTGTAGGCAGGACAAAGCTGTTGGAGGGCTGCTGTTCTTCATTGGAACAGATATTCATAGAATCATAGAATCATAGAATGGTTTGGATTGGAAGGGACCTTAAAGATCATCTAGTTCCAATCCCCCTGCCATCAGCAGGGACACCTTCCACTAGACCAGGTTGCTCAAAGCCTCATCCAGCCTGGCCTTGAACACTTCCAGGGAGGGGACATCCACAGCTTCCTTGGGCAACCTGTTCCAGTGTCTGACCACCCTCACAGTGAAGAACTTCTTCCTAATATCTAATCTAAACCTCCCCTCTTTCATTTCCCCTTGTCTTGTCATTAGTTGCCCTTATGAAAAGTCCCTCCCCAGCTTTCTTGTAGGCCCCCTTCAGGTATTGGAAGGCCGATATAAGATCTCCCCGGAGCCTTCTCTTGTTCAGAGATGGCTTTTTTTTTTTTTTTTTCTTGCACTGGTTATACCTGGGCTTTTCCCTCATAACCACTGGAGCTTCAGAACTAAAAATCCTTCTTTTTTTCCTTTAAAATGTAAGTTGATGTTGTGACAATAACCCCAGAAGCAGTATCCAAAATACACCCTGGAGGAAGGAAAAAGCTATTGAGTGGACAGCCCTGGCCAAAACTCAGATGCACACACATCTGGCATCAAATAATTTAGTTTGAACTACAGAAAAAAGTTTTAAACATTTTGTAATTGCTGTTATTTCTGTGTGACAGTATTGGACCCTCCTGTATCCTGGCCTAGAGGTCTATCCACTCTGATGAGGTAAATTTTTTCTTGCCTTACCTAAGCAAAAGACGCTATTTATGACTGTAATACAAAATAACTGTAATAGCATTTAGAGCACATCCATTATATTGGTGCCTACAGATCAAATTCAGTGTTAAAGAGATCAAGTGCAATTAATTTAAAACATTTCCTTAGCTGCAGTGAAAGCATTTTTAAAAATAATTGCTGTTGCATAGTTTTTATTCCCAGCCTGAAATGAAGTATCAGAGTACTTCTTTTCACTCTTCTAATGACATTAAGAGTGTATGAAGTCATGTTGTATGTTACATGAACTTCCTCATGTAATGAATTCAGTTACAGTTCTTATCTCTAAATGGGAATAAGATATCAATTAATATAGGTCACTCCGGTAGCGCTGTTACATATGACATGTTTGGTATTTTAAACATGTATGTGTACATGTTTTTAAACATGGTTTTTAAACATGTATGTGTACAGTTGTTATTTTTTTCTGGTAGTCATATTTTTAAAGCATTTTATTTCTCTGTTAATAACAAGTACTGGCATTTGTATTTTTCTTGCCTCAACATGCTGATAATGCAGTAATAGATATATTGAGAAGTTCTAATACTCCTAATTTGTTGCTAAATTGTTATGTCTCAACACCAACAGTTTCAAAAGGAAAAAAAAAGTCCAAGTAGGATAACTTTATTTAAATTATTTAAAATAAGTATTTGGAAAGCTTCACCCCAGACATTCTTCATTTAAAGAGGGAAAAAAAGGGAAAGAAAAAAAGTGTCTACACAGGGCTCTCCTGTTCTTAATTTTGGTTGAAACCATGCATACCCCTTTGAAGTATTTGCTCTAGTAATACACACCTTATCCCTCTCTGTGCCAGCCATATGAACCTATTTACATTGTAAGTTTCAGCCAGAGGCCAGGAAAGAGATATGTACAGTAATTCCAAACACAGTCTATAAGGAAGTGCCTCAAAAATTTTCATAAAAGTCAATGACACCTATCAAATGGCATTAGAAACATGCAAGCAGGCATGGCCATGATTACCTCAAACTGACATGACAGTACCTGTCTCAAAGAAATTGCATTTTATTGAATTGTCTTTAAACATTTATATAAAGTAACAAAGTCAGCAAAGTAGTTTAAACTTCCACCAAAACAGATGTCAAAGAGTGACTATGCTTTGAAATATAAATGAAGTCAAGGGTCTTCTGTTGCTTTTGAGTAAGACAAGCTGACTGAAAAGCAAAACAATTTAAATGAAAAACATTGTTTTTCTGTTGTGGTACTTTTAGCCATAACTATCTATCTGTCTGTCTGTCTATCTGTCTGCCTGTCTAATAAAAGTAATCTGTGCTCTTAAAGGTAAAGAAACAAGACTGAAAATGCACTCCAAAGACAGCCTTTAGTACTTTAGAATAATGGGAGATACTATTTTCCGTCCCTGGATCCCTTTTCAGTACTGGGTACTACATACTTTTATATGGAATTACATAAATTTCTGCAAAACTTACTGGTCCCATTAATGCACTTTCTAGGTATGATGCTAAATATGTTGGAGATTACTTCAGCTATCTAGTTATGAATAATGACAGTCTGGTGTATGTCATAGATCTACAGTAAATCATAAATCTGACATAAATTATCATAGTAGAAGGGGAACTGAGATAAAGCCATACACGTTCAGCAGTAACAGCTTTGGATCACCACAGAACATATGCATGTGCTTGACTTTCAGTACAGAAACCATCCACATTCTTCAAGGGAAATATGTGCTTGGGGGACTTTTTGATTATATCACCAAACCTTTGGAAAAACTATGTTTTTCAGAATTTTCCAGGACTGAATTTTCCGGCAGTTTTTTTCCACATTATACAATATTGACAGCATTTGTCACTCTGTCACTGTCAACAACTGATTGGGCATAGATCCCTGGATACTCACTGCAACACTTCTCTGTCGTGATCTCAGTCTGTGTACAAGCATGTGTTGAACACATTAAAATGAATCATCAAAAGGCACCAGGTGCATGGAGTGAACAGAGCCATATAAAAAAGCAAGAAAGTTGTAAGCGCTATCATGCTCTGTTTTCCATGAAATAAACAAGGGAATACTGTGCCATTCCAAATTTATTATGGTCAAGGGTTCATTTAGCTCCCACAGTAATCCAGACCAACCCTAGGCCAGAGTTACATGTACTAAGATGGGGGAGATAATGGAACTAACTTTAAAAGTGCTAACTATCTATGGAATCATAGAATCATAGAATGGTTTGGGTTGGAAGGGACATTAAGTCCTAGTTCCAACCCAACCCTGACATCAGCAGGGACACCTTCCACTA
>NW_010287446.1:0-9126 GCF_000700745.2 Antrostomus carolinensis
ACCGGCCCGCCCGTGCCCCGCTGCCCGCCCGCCCCCGTCCCCGGCGGAGCACCCTGCTCCCACCCCAGCCCTTCGAGCGCTCCGGAGAGCAGCCCCCGGGTGCTGCATAACCTGCTCAATGGGTCCCAGCTAGGCAAGGGTGGAGAGGAGATGAATCGCTATCCTGAGTTAACCCAGCGTTTCTTCCTGCCCCAATCTGACCCTCTTACAGGGGCAGGACAATGCAAGGAGTTCTCCCCACCCCCATCCCTGAATTGCCTCTCTGATCATTCAGTTTCCAGGGGACAGAATTTCACTTGTTTCTATGGAAAATACCAACCTGCAGCCCTGAGCAACCCAATCTAGGGCTGCTGTTGGCTCTGCTGTGAGGAGGTTTTGGCTGGACACTTCTGAAAGGTCCCTTCAAGCCTGATTAATTCTGAAGCTGGGAAATGGGGTTTCTGTAAGCAGAAACTGTTGGGGTTTGGGCAAAATTTATGCTTCCTTTGTCCTTCTCCCCTGCCAGTCCAGAATATTTTAAACAAAGGTAAGTTGTCCATTTCTGCTAAATTACTAATCTTTCCTTAAAGATGTCTCCAGTCTTTTCCTTCTCCATACACTGTGACAGGGGAAACCACAGGGACGCTAGGGCTACAGCCATGCTTCTGTATGCAGGATATTTTCCAAGGTGCAACAACTTTAGTTTTTCCTGCCCTGAGCTGCAGGCACGAGTTTTCCACTTCAAAGCTGCAAAAATGCCAAGAAACTGGTCTCTGTGCAGGGTAATGAAGTGAGAAAGATTGGACAGACAGCAACAGAAAGAGTTGTTTCCCTGGAAATTCTCTATAAAGCTATTCCCAGAAGATGCAAAGTGTAGAGGAAGTGCAATCATCCCTTGATATTGTTTGAAAGTTAAATTTGGATTTTAAAAGACAACTTTTCCACCTTCTGTTTTGTGTTTTCGATTGTTATGTATTGTTGATTTGTTTTAAGCTGTGAAGAGTTACTTTTTGGTGAATACAGACTTGGAAATTATTCCTTTCCTCATTGCATCTCATATGAAATTTAGGCAAAGATATAATGAAACCAGTGAAATTCTGGTTGAGGTTAATGAGATTTAACTTTTCTTAGGCTAAACTGTTTATTTCGTCTCTTACAGCCTCTCAGACTGTTTGTGGGTGAGTTTGCTGGGCTGAGGACCCTGCAACTGGATTTCGGTCTGACATTGTAGAATCAGGACTCAATTACAGCTCCTCCTTGCCAGGTAATCACAGCAGGATGGCACTCGAAGGCTGCCCTTCTCTGGGCTTGGCTTTCCAGGGAAATAGCCCAAAACAGGATTTGTAAGTATACATGATAGCTGTTAGTCTGGAGCAGAGGGGCAAGAGTAAAGTCAGGTTGAGATCAGTCAGTTGTAAAAAACTGGTCTCTGACAAACTGTTTGCTGTAATGATCTGAGTTACTTTACAGATAATTAAACCAAATATTGCTTTATGCATTTAAAAACTACTTCAGCTGCCCAGATAAATTGTTTTATGGTACTTATTGTAATCTCCACCCACTTCTAGCGATTTGGGACCTGCTTTTTTGTGGCTGAATTGTTCTGGGTAGATCTTACCTAAAAATACAATTAATGCTCTTTTCAGAAAATGAGAATAAAATCGACTCCTCCATGCAGGGACAGAATGAAACCGCATTTGGTCATGAGTTGTATTAACTCTGGCATTCCCTGACTTTAGAAGGCTTCCCGGGGTAGTTACACACAGAGATGTTGTTAAATAAGCAAAATAAAAGGACTAAGCATGCAATCAGTTTTGGTAGAACAGATCTACCTGAGAAATGGGGGGAACTCTGTAATTGCTAGAACTAAAGTGTTGGTGGGAGTTTGAAGCCATCTCTGGGAATTACACACTTCATTTGCCATTTGATCTCGTGTAACTCAGTTTCCTTTAGCCCTGAGGTGTGTTCCTGATGCTTCTGTGCTCCTTGGACCCACATCCCAAGTCTAGGGGTTGCTTCTGCCCGCTCTGGACCAAGTGCAGGAACAGTCCTCCTTCCTCAGATTGTACTTTTGCAGCTTCTGGGGAAAAGCCTCTTCAAGGAGAGGGGGTGGAAATGAGGGTGGTGGGCTTTGTTCTGCTTGGCAGTGGTGGCCCCTGGCTGGGAATAATTTTGCTACTGTGAAATCAATGTTCCCAGTGATTCCTTGTCATTTTGGAGGAAGGCTGCATCTGCCAGTGGTCACTGGCTCGTGGACTTCCTCTAAGGGTGCGCCACAAAGTGGAAAGCCCTGGCTGCATTTGTTGGAGGGAAAGACCCAGCACTGTCCAGGGAGGAGCTGCTCAACAGGTTTCTGGGCCTAGGCTGCTCCTCAAGCTGCAGAAGGACAGCAGCTCGTGGTTTCCCACAAACCCTGGTGGAGCTCTGCCCCAGGCACCTCCTCTCCTCCATCAAGGGCTTTTGGGGATTATTTAGCCCTGCCTGTTTCCTTGCAGCGTCACATTTCTTTGTCCCTCTGGGGAGTTTTGAGATGGTTTTGGTGAATCCACCCAAACCACAACATCACACAGCTGGTTATTCCAGAGCTGAACTGGGGCTTGCCACCACAGGCTTCAGGGCAGCTGGGCAGGGCAGTGCAGGGTCCCAGCTGTGACCACCTCTCTCCCGCAGGTTGCCAGAAGTGCAGGATGACTCTCTTTGATGGCATCTACCCCTTCTACCCACAGCAGAAGAAGGCCTTCGTCTTCAACATCAGCACCATCATAGTGATCGTGGTCTTTCTAATGTTCACTTGCAGCTTCCTGCTCATCATCCCGGGCATTCGTGGACGGGCGGTATATGACCCTTGTCCCTGGGGATAAGCATCTGCTCCCCATGTTTTGGATGCTGGGACACTCCTGTCTGGTTTGGGGTGAGGGAGGACAGCCAGGACTGTTCCTCCCTGCCTGATGTCTTACTTGTCTCCCCGCAGAGGCTGTACTGGACGCTCCGAGTTCTCCTCAGTCTCATTGTAGGAGTGGTGATCGTCGGTAAGTGCTGCACAGCCCTCGGAGGGTGGGTGTGGGAGCAGGATTAAACCCCGAGGCAAGGTTTGTGTCTGGGAAATGCAAGCTGGTGGTCACAGCCTTGGCTTGGCCAAAGATGGCTGCTCTGCAAAGCTTCCCAAAGGGGCTTCACCATCCCTGGCTTGGGGGCTGAGAGCACCAGGAGGTGCTCATGGTCACTTCTGAATTGAGAGGGAGCTTTGCTGACTGTAACTGCACCACAGAGGCCAAACAGCCCCAGATCAGGTGGGCTGCACAGCTCCATGTTCCTCCCACAGTTCAAACCCTCCTGAGCTGCCCACTGGTGAGGGAGCGCAGCTGAACAGCTTGGACTCTGGACAGCTGTGTTTGGAGGATGAGAGGGGCCTTGCAGTGATGTGGAGAGAGCAGGTTGAAATAAAACACAGGCAGGGCAGAAGTGTGTGTGTGAGGGGGTTAAAGACCTTCCATGGAGTAAGGCAGGAGGAGATGGAGGAGAGAATTTAATTTAGTAGAAACCAGGAATGTAAGAAATTAGACTGGTGGTGGAAACCAGGCTGTGGGATTTCCAACTTGGACAGGGCAACAGGACATGTAAGCAAGAGATGTACTGAGGGGATAGAAAATGCCAGATGGGGAGAAAAAACAGCTCTAACTCTAAACCAAAGAAACCAAAGCTGTGAAGGACAAAGAGGATTACAAGACTGCTTGGAGAGTGATGATGAAGGATAAGCTAAATGACTCAACCATTGACTCAACCAGGCGATAGAAGTAGATATGTGACCAGTTGTGGGACTCTGCCAAGTGACTCTTGGGCCAGTCCAGCATGTGGTGGTCACCCTCCACCTGGGAGTGTCCAGGTGCTGGGAAATGCCACCAAAACTGCCCAGAAACATAGTGCCAGGATGGAAATGGCAGAGGAGTGGAGGTCAGGGCTTGCTCCACAGGCTTAACCAGCTCAGTGCTCTCCTTACAAGGCTGCAGCCGGGCACTGCTTGGGCACACAGGTGGAATTAATTGTTTTAAAGCCAGCGTCAGGGTTTCTGTCTGGCGGCAGTGGGGCACACTCGACCTTGCAGCTAGAAAAAGTTCCTGCAGAGCTGCTACTGGATCAGTGCCCTCACAAGTTGATTCAGCAGTTGAACTTATTTTTGGGCAGGTTTAAAAGGTCTTGTTCAGCCTGAGATTAAATCACAATCATTTTCAGCTCACCTCAATGCCAGAAAATTAAGCCCACCACAAAGTGAAAGTGGTTCAGAAAAGGGTACTTTGTTTCAAAAAACATATACTAGAAGTGTTTAAATTTTTTCTCCCAGCTGAAATCGCTGGCAGAGCTGTGATGGCACTTGCTACCCCTCTCCACCACCTCTGTTTGACAGTGCTCCTCACTATTCACTAACAGTGTCATCTAGGGAGCTTAATATTTGGCAATGAAACTCAGCCCTGTTCCTGAGGATGAGGAACGGGCTTATTTTCAAGCCCTGTCCCTGGGGCCTGTGGTGCTTGCTGTGGTGGGGTGCTTCCAGAGAAGTCCCAGAGAGGATGTCCAAGAAGGAATCAGGTCATGGGGCTTGTCCCTGGAGATCTGAGTCCCCTTGCTCCCAGATCAAGGGAGTGGATGCTCAGTGACGGGAGGACATGAGCTCTGCCAGGGTGTGGGAGCTGGCTGGGGCACGTTCTGGTGGCTGAGTCAGCGCTCCTGCCCTCCTTACACTCCCTTTCAGTACCATGGTGGGAACTCTGCTGCCTGTGCTGACCTGTGATCCCCCTTGAGCAAAGCAAAGCCTGAGACCAACTCCTCTTTAACCCCAACTTTACTTTTGCTGGCAGCTGTCCAGTTCACAGGGGACTGGGAGACCGGCTGGGTGACAGTAAACACCTCCTACAAGTCCTTCAGTCGTGCCCTGGTGAATGTGGACATCGGGCTGCATGTCGGCCTGGCGGGGTTGAACGTCACGCTCATGGGTGAGTCTGATGTCCCCATCGGCAGCTCTGGAGCGGCCACGGCCCCTGGAGGTCTCCAAGTGCTCTGTGAGTGGCTTTGGTCTGTGTGGAGGCTCCTGGGACCCTGCTGTCCCTGGGATGACAGTCCTCCTGTCTGGTAGAGCCCAGGCTACTGGGACGCAGCAGGACCTCATTCTTCTTTCTCTGGCAGGAAACCCAGTGAATCAGATCAATGAGACCATAAACTACAACGAGCACTTTGCCTGGAGCTTCAGTGCAGACTATGACCACAGCTACAGCGAAGGGTTGGAGAGAGGCCTGCCCAGCCCCATCCTATATGTGGCAGAGAAGTTCGCCACACAAAGCCCCTGCAGCTTGCAAAGGCAGTACCGCATCTCTGGCCACTACGCATCGGCCACTCTCTGGTGAGCCTTTCTCTCCTGGTGCAAGCAAGGGAGATACAAGGATGTGGGAAAGGCTCTGCTGCCATTCCCAGAAGGAAAGCCACATGCATGGAGGGGCCTCTGCAATGTCTGTGGTCAAACCAGTGGCCCTGAAGGCACCTTGGAGTGAACAGATAAGAGGAGTGGTCCTGATTCTGTCTGCTGGTCAATTTCACCAGGGCTGGGCACAGGAGAGAGGAACATGGTACAGATCCCTTTCTTGATGTAGTCATCACAGCAGAGGTCCATCTCCATGGAGGAGTTGGAGCTGCTGTCCTCGGTGGACTAGAGATGCCCATGGGCATGTGCAGAATTCTCTCATCCTCAACTGTGAGGGTATTTCATGTTTGGCAGTGTGACCAGATAAGCAGAAGCTGATGATGCTGTTATCATGGGGTTGATCTTGACTCTTTAGCTGGATCTGTTGGGCAGTGATATGTTACTGCTCATCTGGGCTGAGGGAGAGCTGGTCCATGGCTGTCAGGAGATGCTCCCCTCTACCATGGGTTGTGGAGGGCAAGGGGACAGTCACAGTGCTGTTCCCTCTGTTCTGGGCTTGAGATCAGGGATGCATGAACCAGGAGAGGGGCCCGGTGGTACCATGGAACAAGAGATCGTTGTCCATGGCTGAAAGTTTCCCCTGTCACCCAGCTCCTCAGACAAGTTCAGAGCTGCTGCAGATGATTTGTGCCTGCTTCTGCAGTTATCCCAGTCCTGTGTGCTGCTCTCTGGGGTCTGCACTGCCCCACACGTGGAAGTACAGGGAGCTGAGATAGTCTAGATACACTGAGTGGGCTGCCATGGCCTCCTTGAGGCTGGTACAGTCTGTGGGCTAAGCCCGGGGAAGAGGAAATCTGGGCTTCTGCCTTCTGGATGTAGCAACGTGAGCACTGCATATCTGCTTGCTCAGCCTGGGAGGCCAGGAGTCACTCCAGCCTGCCCACAGAGCTTCTTGGCTTCATGCAATGCAACCTGGACCTCAGATTCTTCCTCCCATATGGAAATCCTCACACAGAGTGTCTTAGACCGTGGCACTTGAACAACTCATCCATTGGTCTTCTCTTGTCTCCAGGGTGGCCTTTTGCACTTGGCTCATTTCCAACATGCTCTTCTCCATGCCCGTCGTAGTCTATGGAGGCTACATGCTGCTGGTCACAGGGACCTTCATGATCTTTTCGTTGCTCTCATTCTCCACTGTGAGAAACACCCTGGTGTGCCCAATCCACTTTGGGACCGCAATCCTGCGCACAGGCTACGGGGGATCTTTCTGGCTCACACTAGCGATTGGTAAGGACACCAAGCTACATCAGGGCACACCACCTTGTCCCTCTGGGTGTGCAGGAGTCCCAGACGTGCAGGTGAGAGAGCTCAGGGAGTGCAACTCACCAGAGCCTCAGCCTGTACCTTGGCAAAGCAGACCCTAGCAGAGATGTGGGAAGGGCTGGCAGAAGCGCGGGTACCGTCCCCATCTCAAGGGCAATGGAGGGCTTTTTAGTCCCTGAGGTGCAGTAATGCAAGGAGATGAGGATCACTTGCCTGGGTTTTTAGACCCATACCTGGGTTTTAAGATGCTCAGTACAGCAGCTGAAGCCACCTCATGCAGTAGTATGCCATCTTCAGTAAGGGAAGGCATTGTCCCCTGGCAAGGGACCATCAGAGGAGGGATGCAGGGTGGGAAGTGTACTGGTGTTTACAGAAATGTTCTCAGACGGCATGTTGTCTTCCAGGCTTGCTCTGTTTTGTGGCTGGGATCACTGTTGTTGCACTGCACTACTTCAACATGGACCTACTGAAAACTTTCTTTGATCTCCATGAGGACAAAGCAGAGGAGTACCAGGAGATGACTGAAGTGTACATCAACCCTCATTTTGTGAACAAAGGACTGTTTTCTTCTCAGCCCTCCAAACTCAACCCCAACAGCATCTAGAAGAAAGTTTTTCCCACTCCTTTCCTGAAGTTGAACCTGAAAGGGCAGAGCACAAACCCTTCTTGATGTCCCCAGAGACCTTTTTCCCCGTTCAACTGCCTTTGAAGAGTTCACATGGGGATGGGTACTTGCTGAGAATTACCTTTGCAGACCGTATCTACCTGACTGTGCCCTCTGGAAAAGGACGGGATTTGCAGAAAGCCAGCAGACTGCAATCAGAGCTGCTCACAGTTCTGGTGACTTGAGCTGCATGCTCACCTGAGGATCTCTCCCAGGTGCTCTTCTCCCAGGAGAAATGCCCCTCCTGCTCCATGCCCTGGCACAGCTTGATGCAGTGAGTCTCAGTCTCAGGTCAGTTCCCACAGCAGAAACTGAGTTCACTGGTGAGATTTCTCATGGGGAGCACCCATGGCTCCAAAAGATGGAGATTAAGCTTGCTCATTTCTTTTGCAAGCACTGATGTTCAGTGTAGACCTTTGGGTGTACCTCAGAAAGCCAGGCACAGACCCAAATTCCATCAGGTTGGATACTGCACAAACTAGAGTAAAAAAACTGCTCCAGAAATAAAAACTGAGTAAACATGCAATGGAGTTTGCCAGGGGGGCAATGTGGTGATGTAATTATTTCACTTTCAAACTTGGACGTTGTTAGATAAGAGCTGTGGACCAAAAAGATGCCACAGGAAAGGAAGGAGAGGGAAGACTGAAGTTACCTCCATCCATCCAGCCGAAGCACACTTGGGCTGGCTGGCCTCACTATGAAATGCAAGCTTGAGGCCAGGAGTCAAACCCAGTCAAGGTAAGAAATGAAGTGTGTTACTACAAACAGAAGATACACTCTGGCATCAACCTGTTGGCCTGCTGAAGTCTCCATGGGCTGGCACAAGGAGATCACTATATCTGAATGCTGGAGACCTGGGTAGCTTCAGTTCAATTAATTGTAAAAGATCTAATTTCAGTATTTTGGCTCTTTTCTTTCTGAGAAAAGACTCTTGCTGTTAAGTTCACATGATATTTGTGGGGCACTAATGTGATTTGTTATGGGCAAGAATTATTATTTTCGATAAAACTTTATTAAAAACCTGACCCTTTGAAACACTTCAGGCATTTTTGGAGACTGGTTTCTTAAACGGGGGCTGTGAGGCTTATCTGCAGGCAGCTGCTTGTGAGCTCCCTGCAGACACAACCTTGCCATAGGGGAAGCTGCCCTTTCAGAGGTGACCCCAAGGAAGGACAAGGCTCATTGGCACGTGTCAAGGTGAGCTCTTGAGAAACCGTTGTCGTGGGGAACAGTATGCTGTAGGGATGTAGGAGACCCTCAAAAGGACTTTAACTAGCCAAGCAGCAGGCCAAAAGCCATAAGATTAAACCAACAAAAGTCCCTCAGGAAAATGAAGATCCCTTCTTGAGTCTTTCTTGTGTCCAGGCATGTCAGATCCAGAGGCATTATGGGAAGATGCTACAACCAACCACAAGTTATTGGGGCTGGTGTGAGACAGATGCTGTACCCTGAATGCTAGGGGGTTTCCCATCCTTTCTGCCATCACACCTGTCACTCTCTGGCCTATTTTCCTGCTTTTTAGGCATGATTTCCCCATAACAGCATCCTCACAAGAAGAAAAGCTTTGACCTGTTGCATCAGACATAGAATCACAGAATCGTAGTGGTTGGAAAAGATCTTTAAGATGATCAAGTCCAACTATGAACCCAACACTACCAATTCCACCTCTAACCCATGTCCCTGAGCAACTCGTCTGCCTGTCTTTAAAATCTGTCCTGATGTGTAGCTGGGCCAGAGCTGGTTTCTTTTC
>NW_010287447.1:0-14084 GCF_000700745.2 Antrostomus carolinensis
GAGCCAAGCCTGGTCAAGCCTGGGAAGCAATTCATTTTTTATTGACACTTCTACAACCCTTGTGCTTTCCCTGAGGAATGTTTTAATTTACTTTCATTTTACTCTTTTGAAGATCAAGAAGATGCATGTGCTATGGCAGGCCTGCAAAAGCTAAAAACATTAACATTTATTTATGTGTTCAGCATAGATCTGATTGTGTTCATCCCACAGGCACAAAATCGAAATGGCAGAGCCAGGAACATAGTTGCTGTAGATTGTTTTCATAGTTGATGGAAAAATACAGAGAATCACTCAATCCTAACACATGAATCATGTTATGAATGTGCTTTTTTTTCCCCCTTCTCTTGATTAAAATAGTGCCTAGAATGACTTTGACATTCCAGTTAAGTGCCTTACAACCATTAAGAATAAACAAGGACTATATTACCCTGGAAAGAAAATGGGACTATTTCCACTACCTAAGAATATAAACCATCAAGCTAAGTCTTATTACATATTTATTCACTCTGTATTACTTGCTTTCTTCCATTACCTGCTCCATTTTCATGTAATAGTATCTTTAAGATATCAAATAACTCAAGACATTGGTGTCTGGCCACACTGCCAATTGCTGTATGTCAGTGAAATACCTGCGGATAGTTTTTTGTTACACATCTATAAAGTATAGCTCTACTCTGTGGACAGTAAATGATAACTTTTTCAGAATAGTAATCTGTGGGAAAATGGAAAATTTTCAGTTTTCCTGAAAATATGTTTATTTCTATCATTGCAACTAATTGTCAAAATTATTGAAAAAGTCTTTCTTCTAATACAGTAAATACATTTAGAAAGTGGTTTTTGTTTGTAAATTGTTTTGTTTGTTTGTTTTTTATTTGAGTGACACTTACATGTAATGCATTAATATAGATATTCTTCCTAATTTTGAAAACAATAGCGGTCCATGACTTTGCAAAATTATTTCTTTTCAATAATTTAGATTCACAATAACTGTGAGTTTTATTTACAAAACAGATATTTGCATGCACAAATAGTTAAGGAAGTGCTATATTTTGGAGTCATAGTTCTGTATTCATTTTTTTTTTTTTTTCTGAAATGCACAGTCATAATGCTTAATTAATATACATTTATTTAATCTCTTAAAAAAATTAGGTTTCCATTACAAACAGAAAGAGTATGCAAGTGTTTATATACAAAATTGCTACCTAGGTATTTTTTCAATGGGAGTAGACAGATTAAGTCTGGATCCATTCCCAAGTAGCACTTTAAAATTTTGAAGTCTATTAGAGCAACCCAGGTTGTATGTCATCTTTTCAACATCTGGCTATTAAGATAAATAATGGAACAAAAAGCATAATCAGAGGAAGGATATTAGTAGGAAGAAAAAGTTCAAAATATGTAATAATAACACATTAAAATATTTTCCCCTCCTTTCGAGTAATAGATTATTATTTGGTATATAGGTGTAGCTTGTTGAGAGGAAAGCTATTGGATTTGCTGCTGGCATATACTCTATGTAGTACATTTTACATATTTTTTGGCACTAATGTTTCTAGTAGCTGTTTGCAGGTACTTTTTATCTGTTCCAGTCTATCTTGCTAAGACTTTTTTTATAAAGGTTAAGGGGCTAAATAGAGAGTAAGGGAAGCTTAGCAAGCTGAAGAAACTGAAGCAAGTTATAGTTCTCATGCTATATAAATGTCAGTGGTTTTAAACATGCCCAAAACTTTACTAAACTGTTTAGATTTCACTTAAAATTCATTAGTTTAGCTAACAAATATTATCCTGTCTCATTCTACAGGTCATTTGGCATCTGATTTATTTGTAATGTATACATACTGTATATTATGTATCTACATATATATACACATGTATATATGTATATTTGAGTGGAACATATGTATATATTTCACTTAAAGACTATGGAAAGGTAGACAGCATTGCATATTTGCTGTGTCCCCCACAAGACCTTGCTCCTCCTCATGGTAACTGCATACTCAGCAGAGAAGTTTTTGGAATATAGGGCAGGGTGGGCTGAGAATAAGGGAGAACAAAAGAAAGAAACAAAAACATGTGCAGTGCAAGCAAAGAGTGGGAGCCTTGAGAACAGCAGACTTGAGAGACTAATCCTCAGAGGTGATGGAGAATGAGAGAGGGAACCAGAGGAGACTGCACAAATCATTGCAACACACTAAGCCAAGGAGTTGTACTCCAGCAGTCCTGCGAGACAGGGTAGGTTCTGCATGGTTATAAACACATTTCTGGCCAGTGTCTATTCCAAGTTCTCATTAGAGAAATCCTGGGTTCTTGTGTCTGTGGTGGTAAAGCCTTCTTCCAGAAATTAGTTTGTCAGCACAGGGGGTGCTTGGTTTAAGGAAAAACTGCAGAAACATTTGCCTGAAAATCCTGGTTCTCTTCCTGCTTTGTCGCAGCTTATTTCAGCACACAGTATGTGTGTAAAAACAGAGGAATAATAACATCTGAACTAATGAAATTTTTGTATAAGTGACAACATATGCCTTCAGTTGCATTAGCTGAATAACTTTTATAACAGATACATCACAGAACACACCAATTAAATGCAAGTTCTGTGGAGCTGATTTCATATTTGGAGCCTTTAATGTTATTAACTAGTGTGACAGAGGAAGCAATGATTCAGTTATTTCTAATTAAATATATTTACATTTACATTTAGGTCTTTATATAAAGTATTTTAATGAAGTAATTCTGGTAGAAGTTATCATGCTGTTTTCTTCATAAAGAAATATAGAAGTGAATATTATGAAATTGATATTCCATTCTTAAGGCTCGTGCATTCAGAATATATCTATAAAAGTTGCACACTGGGAATCAGTAAAAAATTTCATGTATTTCTTTGGGTTTTTCTTTTCCTAAAACAAGCCACACATTCTCAGTTTAGTGTTGAGATTAAAGGAGGATGATGAATGATGCAATACGTATTACAAGATTTGCTTATTTTAGCTAAGACAGCACAGCATGGCATTTACAGATCTTGAAGACTTGGATTCTACTAATGCTTTACTTCACAAATCAGAGGGACTCCAGTGTACATCAAGAATTAAACAGGGCACTGAAAACTTATGGTACCTTTTTGAAACAGAAAAATGTTCCGTTTTTTATTCAGAAAATTGTAGTGTTACTTAGGTTTTACTCCTTACAAGAGCAAAAACTAAACCAGTATAATTTTAAATGATCACATCAGTTGTTATTTGTATAGAAAATAATATTATAAGGGAAGATTAAAGTGCAGGTTTTCTTTGGATTGCTCAAAATTTAAAGTTCGAAGTATTGCATGTATGAAGATAGCACTAGTTCATTGCTTTATGAATATTGCTTGCAAGTTGGATGGTGATTTCAGCTAAATTCCTGACATCCCAGACTAGGATTTCCCTATTATATTAGTTAGCAAACTTACATGCATACCTTGGCACATCTGGACTTTTTGGTCTTCTGTGAATCATTTCAGTAATTTTTAAATTCTATTAAAAATATATCAAGATACAGACAGTTATTTGCAAACAAAATGAGGGTTTTTTATCATACTAAAGGTATTTGCCAGTTGCCTTATGATTCCAGTCAACATAGTATGAGACTGTATAACTTCTAATACAAATGCCAAAACAGTAATAAAAAAAATGAAAACCATATTTGAGGAACTGTTGACTTCAAGAACCTAACTAGAATTTTGATGACTTTTAGGAAAGAACGCTTTAACTTCTTAAACATCAATGATGTTGTTTTAGAACTTTATTATAAAGAAAAAGTGAATTAAAAGTTTTATTTTCTTTTCTAAAGTAAAGAAAGACTCTTACAAAAATAGTAAATAATGTTAGCTCAAGATGGTCAGCAAGTGAAGCTTCAGATGCTATAAAAATGCAAACATAATACACAAAAATATATTTTTTCTTTGTATCTGAAAGTGCCAGATAAAATCCTTAGTACATTAGGAAAGGAACTGGCAGCAGAGTAGATTTTTTTATTTATGATTGTTCTTCTAACTCAGCCTCTCTAAAACTGCATAAGCATATCTGAAGTTTTATTTTATTTCTTTGCATGTGTTTAAAGGAATGGCATTGGTATAGATTCATTCATATTAGCTGTGGAGATATTTGTCATAGGTTTTCTTCTTAGGAACAAGGCTTTTCCTGTTGGTCTCCATATCAATAACTTTGAATCTACTGGACAGTTTCAATCACATTTAGCATAGTTTTGGTCCAGTTTTGGTCACAAATCCAAAACACAGCACCATGAGGGCTGCTACAAAGAGGGTTACCTCCAGCTCAGCCAGACTCAGTACAGTGTTACAGATATAAAAAGATAATAAGTTTCTGTGTGTTGTGAAAATTGGTGAGTGGTGGAGGGAAAAAGAAAAACAAACCATTAACCTAATTACTGCTGCTTGTTTAATGTGAGCCAAATTTTACCTTACTGTTTTGCCAGTCAACCAGCCATGTTCATGCTACATCACCAGGCCTAGGAACTGGGCATGCTATAGACGATGGGGGATGAAGGGAGGTTGAGGAAGGAACCCCTAGGAGACAGTGTCTTAGAGCTGTAAGAAGGAATGCAGAGATGTCAGGCAAGTACAAAGACCTCATTCTACTCTGCAACTTCCTGAACATTTCTCACAGGGACTAACAGAATATGAGATTTCAAAATGCCAAGATTTTAGGAAGCATATTTTCTATTTTGAGTTTAAATGTAGGCTTCTCTTTTTCACATCATTGTAGTTATAACTGATAAATTAATTTAACACAATAAATTTGTTAAACACACTGATCATTTGTATTTGTCAGGACAGGCAAACAAAACAGGCTGAAATGATTTAACAGCTTATTGCCTCTAAGGCAGTAGTTCTGCTTGCCCAACTCCAAGTTGTGTATTCCTGCGCCTTCCTGTGCATAAATCATACTTACTTTCTCAGTGAGCCATTCAGTTTGCCAATCCAATGGGAAGCTGAGCTAGCAAAAGTCTGAAGAGTGTCTTGTATTTGGTCCAAGATAATGAAGAACTGCATGACCAACCCTTTAGTATCAGTAGGCTGTTAGATTGGTCTAGGTTCAGATGAGTTTGTTTAGGCCTTCTTTCTCTAGTGTACAGATGAACTAGCAATGCCAGGAAAACAAATTGCAAGATTTCTTAGACAGAAATAGAGTTACCAGTAGTAGCTATACAAGGAGGTGGCTAGATAAAGGGTGAAAATGACAACCACACTTAGATGTTCAGCACAGCCAGCCATAGGCACTCAGTACAAAGAGAGAGAGGAGTCCCTCCAGAAAGTGATTTGAAGCATGCACATTGAGATCTCTGTAGCATGCACATTATTATAACAATCACTCTAAAGAAAACTAGCTCTCTTCTGCTGATCCAGGGAGCTTAAGGAGACTAACCTCCTAACTTAAGTGTCTAAAAAGTTAGCCTATGTGATATGCTTTCCAATATCTCTGAAAAATTTCAAACTGAATAAAATGAGATATCATGGGCAAAGAATAGAAAATCAGAATCTGATCAATATATGTTCAGAACAGTAAAGAATCTGAATGAGCTGGCAATGCAAAGTGATATCCAAAAGCACAGGCAAAGATTAAGAAATACAATAATCTTAAAACACGTGTTCTCCTTACGCCAAATAACTGAGGTCAGACAATGAAATTTTCTAAGGCAGTGCAGCCACAGGCCTTTCTTTACCTGAAGATACTGTTGCAATCCTTTGGCATAATTAGCATTTTTACTCCTTTCCTACTGGAGTTTTGGCCTAATCATACACTTACATTGCTGTCAAAGGAATAAGTGGGAAATCTTTGTTTCTCTGCAGTTTTATCCCTGATCTTTACAATGTGATTTATGAACAGGAGACTTAACTGAGCACTTACAAGCAAATGGTCTGTGACTCAGGTGGTGTGTCAGATGGTTTAATTGCCAATTAACAACAAAGCAGTGATGTTGAAATTGCCAACAACTTTACTGATTTAAAAAAAAAATAAAATCTGTAATTTGCACGGTAAAATACAGCAGAACCATTTTCCTATTTTCATTACATCTTTCTCTAACTGCATATTTTTATACTCCCTGTGTTCTGTGCTTCAAAGTCTTGGAAAGCAGCTGTGTTGAAAAGTGGTAACAGTAATCAATAAATGTATAATGGAGGAGTCCAAGCTATTTTACATCATGCGACTGTTGCAGGTTTTACTTCCATTGTTTCATAGATACTATCTTCCTATAATGGCTATAATAAATCAGTTTATCTTAGCAATCATATAATAGCAGTGTTAGAATTGCTAGTTATAAATAGTATCAGGTTTGGTTTTTTGGGGTTTTTTTTCTTCAAATGAAGTTAAATTTTCAGTAAAGACAGAGTAATCTGATCACAGATACCAAAACCAAGAACTTTTGAGTCTTAATCCTGTTACTTTGGAAAACACATCTTAATTTCCCTTCTTCAGTTTCCTGTGTATAGAACTAGAAAAAAAATATTCATTTTCTACATCCTCACTGATTTTCAAAATGTAATTAAGTATTTGAGAAGTAATATATACACAGTCTTAATTTTTTGATACACAGAATAACTATTCCAGTAGAAAAAAATCATTTCTTGAATTGTTAACTGCATATACTTAAATACCCATGTTTATCACTGTTTAAAAATGTCATTGGAGCATGTTAGGGAAGCTTTTGGAAGAGGAATACCTTGGAAATTTACATAGCTCTAGAACTGTACAGCTCAAAAAGAGCAAAATAGCACAAAAATATTTTATTTATTTACAGGGGTTTTAATTCTACCTACCTGAACAGTCAATTTCTTGTTCTTTTCAAGTTACAAAGTGATAATAATTAAATCTCATAATTAATTCCATTATCTGCTCATCTTATCTGTGTTCTAGAAAATATGTGAGTTTCCAGAATGTCAGTGTCATGTTAGAGTGAAGATACAAGGAATTTACCATTTGTTTCCTACCTGCAAAGCTTTTGCTCTCTGAAGTAAAGGAAACTGTACTGCATGCAATGGTCTTGTATAATTCCTGGTCAGTGATTAGAAGTCCCCATTGTATTTTGGACTTCACTGCCTTAAATGCTATATGAATATATTTCAGAAAAAAAAACCCCAAACAACCCTGTTTCAGAGACTTCAAACAGATAAGAAAGGTAAGCAAAGAAAGAGAAAAGCAAACACAGAACAGGGAAATTATGTGCCCTATGTTGTTTATCAGGTCAGTAGCAGGGCTAGGAAGTTGCAAGTGAGCTGGTCTGTTAAGCTGTTATACACTTGTAGAGTCAAAAGCAGTGCTTCCATTCTTTGTCTGTTTTCAAACTGATAGGATTGTCTTCTCTGAAGAATAGATAACAGCAAAGATATATAGAGTTGGGTTAATGTTACTGAGATAACCTTAACATCTGCCTTCACTTTTTTCTTTCTTATAATATTTGAAGTATATTGCAAAATTAAATATACTTTTGCTCTCTGCTTTGCTTTTTTAATTTGTTTTCTGAAAGTGCCAAATGATCAGAAGATGATGAGTAGTGAACAATATGGAAACAAAGCTTCTGGATCATATTTAATAGGAGGCAAAATATTTCACCAATCATTTTACAAAATTATTCTTAATATATGAGAGCACTCTTCTCATGAAGTAGAGAAGGATTAATAAAGACATATATTCTGGGGCTAAGTTATTGCCAGATTGCTGCCAAGAGCAGTGCAAGGGACAGCGCTGAGAGGTGACTGGAGCAGGGCTCAAGCTGGGATGCTGAGTTGTGCAGCAGGACAGAGAAGGGAATAGAACTGCAGTCAGGAAATGCAGAGAGCAGAAGCCAGAGACATCCCATGGTACTTAGGAGTTGTACTGTGCCCTGTCAGAGTGATCACCTTTAATCCTATAGAGAGGTGTCAATATACCTCCTGGCAATTGTCAGATTCCCTTCTCTGATTCCTGCACCGTAGAAAAAGAGTATCCTTAGTAAGGCTTCATGTTTTACCATCTGCCCTGCTTCTTTCTTTATTCTCTGCTACACTCTCACGAAGGTGCTGACAGCATTTCACAGAAACATACTCAGAGAAAATACATCTCTGACCAGGGCTGAGAAGGAAAGGAGGGAGTTTGAATTTGTGCCAGAAATGAGAGTACTGTCATTTTTAGCATAGAGGGTTACTGTAAGATAGCAGAAGTTAAATCTTTTAGTTTTTCAGCAAGCTTTCTCAAAGGACTGACTTAAACAAAAATCTCTAAGCAGAAATGGATGTCTTTAGTGAAAGCAGAGTATTTATGTTGTCCTTTCTACCCAGCATTTTTCTCTCTTCAGAGTTCACAAGGGAAGCTAGCAAATCCTTTGATGGGAGATCGCTTACTATAGAAAATACCAGGTCATGATGCTAGAAGGAAACATATCCCTTACTAAATCTGAACACATACTCTGGCAGGGTATATCAGAGAGATTATTCAGTCTTCTAGATGAGACTTAAGTATCAAGGTACTAAACATTTGTCAGAAGACTACTGCAGTTTTCTGAAGAGCAATGAACCTATGTTTCCCTCCAGATGATAATTAGAGCAATTTGCACTGTTGGGCAGCCTACCTACTTTTTAGATTTGGTATATGACTTTCCTATTTTCCTCTTGTTTTAAAACACGTACAGTATCAATATGAGTTTTTAGATAATTCCTATATTTGTCTTTATCCATAGATCTATATTTGATGGGGATGGAGTGATTTTTGCATTGGTTTGAGTTTATACAGATCTTCAAGGTTCCCATAGAGAATAGATGCTGTAAAAGGTTGGCTATTATTATGGGAAAATCCAAGAAAGTAGAATTTTTGTGTCTTCACTTTGTTTTCTATTTTAATTTTAAACTAGGGAAACCACAAAGCATTATCAAGCAGGAGGTTTAAAAGACCTCTAAAATGGCAGTCTGTCATACAAAGACTTTTCATGTTTGTTGGCATCCAATTGTGAATTTACTGACTTGATAAAACCACTGAAATCTTGGATTACTGCCAAGTGTTAGCAGTAAGATGTGGAGCAAACCGGGGATATGCATCTCCCCTGTGGCATGATAAAGACTATAAAGTTGAGGACCTATCTGCTAGATTTGGGCCATGTCCTAGGAGAAACAGTCAGCAGTGGAAATGTTGTTAGACCTTATTCTGCAACTAATGCTGCTGTTGTCATATCTAAATAATAAAAAATTAAAATAAAACTAAAAGGAACAAGTTTGCAGTAACAAATTTGTCCTATTTTTAAAAACATCTGTCTGAATGAATGGAATTTGTTATGCAAAGTGTGTGAGTTTGTATTTTAAAATCTTAGTTCTGTGACCATGCACAAGTAAGATGAAAAGTGCTAGAAAAAGTTGACTTTTCCTTCTTACAGATTATGAAAATTGCAGAATTTTCATTGTTATTTCTTGATACTGTACCCACATTTTGAGAAGTTTCTTGTAGCTCTCCTTTCATATGAAAGAAAATCTGTTCTATCTAGAGAATGCTAACCACTGATTTTCATATGAAAAATTGTCATTTTAGATATATTCAGAACTTTTTATTCTGTGCAGCCTCAAAATATAGATTTCTTAATTCTTTCTTACCTTTTCCCTCATGAAGTGGAGAGAACTTCTCACAGCGAGTCTAAATATCTATTAATGTTTCTTTTATTTTGCTAGAAACACCTTGGAAGTTTAAAACATCTAAAATGTCAGTAAAGATGCTTGCTTATGATTATGTTTCAAATCTTTCATAATTTGCATCTACAATACATGTTGCAGAAAAATTCAAACTAAAAAGGAACTGACATATATTAGGACTGCAGCTGAAAGAAATTTTTCTGAAGTTGTAACGTGGTCATTGCAGACAGTTGATTGTGTGTGCTCATAATGGTATTTCCTATAAAAAGATGCTGTGAAGTGATTTCAGAAAGTACAACACTTTAGTCAAAGTGCATTTCTTTATCTCAGCATTTAGACATGGAGTTCCTTCTAGATCTTCTTTCTATTGCAGAATAGTTGTAAAAAGGAATATAGGTGAAAATACAGATGAATTTATAAAAAAGGAAATGCAGAAAGGAATGGAAATGCAATGAATTGTCATTAAAACTATCAACTCGGACTGTTTACTCTGATTGTCTTTCCTTTTCCCTTTTTAACATCACTCCCTCTTTATAGTCAAGATAAACTGAAAACTTTATTGTAAGTGAAATATGTTAGAATTTAGATCAGGTCTTGTTACTTTTCTATGTAGTGGATAGTTCAATAACATTCAAAATTTGCTGCTAACAAAAGTAACACGGTTTGGATTTTTGGTTTATCATGTTCTGTACTTAAGTCGACATAAAATATGTTTTCATTTCTGATTTAATTACTTTTCTTGTTTTGGTTTATGCGAACTGAAGACAAAGACAGGAGTAAAACCTAATGTAACTGTTCACATTTCCAGTAGTAACAGGCTTGAAAATCATGCATTAAATGCTCTAGATCTGTGGTTTTCATTGTACAATACCTGAAAAACATAGAAATAAAAACTATCCCAGGAGTCTACAACATGCTTATAGTTTCAAAGATTAGCAATATCTCCATATAACCCATCCATCATCATTTACGTAATTACAATTATATGACTGGGTTGAGAAAATTCAGATAAAATTCTGTTTTATGTCTATATCTGCTATATCACGTAAAAACAACAGAAATGCATAGTAGTTTATTAAGTGCTGCTAAGCAAAGATGGCAAGAATGATTTTAAATACAGAAAAGTTGCTCTTGAAATAGTCATTTTTTTTAATGTGGCCACATGATCTGTAGTAAAAGTTCATATGTAAAACTTTGTATTTTTCCCTTCCTTCAGAGGACTTTCTGATATGCTGTAGCACAAAATGTTTCTAAATCACTATTTCTCAATAGATGAGAATCATCTTTCTCAGAAAAGTCATATTTCTCAATAGATGGTTAAAACTAGTCCAGTACAGACTACAGTAACCTAGGGACTATCTAACCCTCAACACCTATATTGGCACTCTTTCTGTGACTGATCACTGAATAGTGTGCATCTGGAAGGCTAAGCCACAAAACATTCCGATTCTTAGTAGTATGGTTTGGAAGGACAGATAATCAGCTTTACAACCAGTTATCTCTATTTGCTTTTTTAAAATTAAGATGAACTGGCAGCTCTGTGAGTTAGAGTACCCCTTGAAGACTACACCAGCACTCCATCGCCTAGTGTGTCATAAGAACAAAGATCGTGTAAAGCTAGCAGTGACTTGCATCCCAGTCCTTGCATCCCTGCTTGCAGACAGCAATGTGTTTGGTGTTTTGAAAAAAGAATAGATCAGGTTTCTAGTCATTCTTCAGTCCTAACCAGGACACCTCTGCCTTCATTAGATTTTGTTTGACATCTTCCTGACTCTGTAATACACAAATGGTCATTGAACATGGCATAATGGTCCAAGCACAACAGAAAACTTGATAAATAACTTTTGCAAGTACCAACACAGTTGAAAGAATTAAAAATATTTTATAAGTGATTAAACAACTTAGTTCTGGATCGTGTTTTAACACAGGGGTGTTAAAGATGCTTTGCAAAGCAACTGTCTGATCGTCTTTAACTGTTTCCGTAGAAACTTGTCTCTCTCATATTCAGCATATCTTGTTCAAAATAATTTATTAGAACAATAACAGCCATATTGATTTCCAGTTTGATTATAGTTTTATAGTAATATTGAACTCATTAAATGTTATGTATGCGTAGAGTTATTTCTCAACTATAAAGAGTAATAAAATAAAAAAATCTAAGAAAGAAAATCCGTACTTTGTGCTAATCAGTATACTATTTATATGTGTATACATGATACAGTTTAAGAACACAATTTCCATTTCAGAAGCATGTTCTGAACATTTATGATATACTATTGTCTGCTTCTGCACTTCAGAATGCCAGTTGCTTATATGAAAGAATAGTTTGAGAATCTGTTTTGGTTAGGTTCCAGGTATCTACAACTGTTCAGAAGTATTGAAAATATCAAATATTTTATCACCGTTCCCCAGCCTCTTTCTTGTATGAAGTATTTAGATTACAAGAAATGCATTATGTTAGTGAATGCTAATAGGCTTACATATTTTTAAAGTATAAATAAGTGGGCTATTGTGAAATAGCACTTCACTGAAAATCTGTAGAAAGCTACACAGCTCAGGTGTTGTGGTGGTTTGACCAGCAGTGGGATCATGCGATCCTGCATTCACTCCCCCCTTTCACCCCCGCAGTGAGATGGGAGACACAACAAAGGGGACACAGGATTAGGAATGAAGGACAGGGATGGCTCGCTCACCAGTTACGGTCACGGGCAAAACAGACTCTACCTGGGGAAGAAAAAATCAATTTAATTCATTGCAAATCATCTGAGTAGACATAACAACCACATCTTACAACACCTTCACCCCATCCTTCCCTTCTTCCTGGGTTCAAATCACTTTGCTCCTGATTTTTTTTACCTTCCCCCACCAGTGACACAGGGGGCAGGGAATGGGGGTTCAGTCAGTTAACCTCTGCCGCTCAAAAAAAAGCTCTTCCTGGCATGAAAGTCCAGGAACAAGATGATCCAGCGTGAGCTTCCCATGGAGTCACGGACCCCTTCGGGCTCAGCTCCTGGCTCCAGCATGGGAGCATCCATGGCCTGCAGACTCACTTCCCGAATTATTGGATACTGCTTTCCTCTGCCTGGGGAGCCATACGTGTAACACCTACTGTAACCTATAGCAATTGATTTCTGTTAGTAAAGTGCAACCTGTCTTGTCTGCCATTTTGACATTTTCTCTTGAAAAAATGATTTTTTAAATTCCTTTTAGTTTTTTGTAATTGTTTGTTTATTTGTCTGGAGGGGGAAACACTTGGGAAGGATAGGCTTGTATCATCAAGATATTCCTATTAAATCCTTTCTCTTGTCCTAACTCCAAACTAAAGGACCTGATGTCATATACTGCATTTATGCCATTTCTGTATAGTGGCAGAATGATTATTCTACAGAATTATTTTCTACAGAAAACACAGAGTAATATTTAAAAATTCATTTATGCCTTCTCTGTTCAAATTACATAAGGGATTCCATAACAGCTTGCTATAAATGGTTTAGTCTAATAGGGCACTGTATTTACAAATTTGGAGATCTCAGTTCTTTAAGAAATTCTGAGAGTGGTGACAATTTCACCAATATATTAACTGATTTACAGTCATATTCTGAAATGCTCATATTATATTTGAAGTTTTAAAATTAATTACTGTATTAGTTGAAGTCCTCATCAACTTGAAAATGAAAAACTAGAGCTTGTACTTGAAAAAGGGGTTGTTTTTAAACTTACTTTCCAGAAATTTATATCTTTAAAATACTAATGATCATCTAGATTACCATGCTATGTTACTCCTAATGTAGCTGAAAACGTAGTCTGTTTTATAGCTCCTGAAGATAACGACTAATCATGATGTCTCTTTTTCTTCTGTGTAGTCTACTGTGATTTTTAATGGCTCAATTATTGCTCTACTTCTTGGTCCACTGAAAATGTAGAACATAATATTTTCTGGAACCCAGGAAATAGCTTTTGTTTCTCATACACTTTGTATCTTTCTGCCTGAAACATAATATTTCAGTGGAGCCCTCTCAACTTTTTCTTAAATATACAAATCTACTTCTAAAATAGATTTCTAATGCAAAAATAATACCTCTACATTATTTTAATTTTGGAATTTACATTTCTTATCTTTATAAATATTGTACTTTCCTTCTTGACTACCTATGTACAAGCATAAAGACGAGTTGATTTCTTATTCTACCTAATATAATACACATTGGATTTAAGAAGCCCCTAGTTTTACCTGAGGTGGGTTGAATTTGGCTTTAGGAGTTTCAGGTTCAAAATTCTACTCAAAATTGACTCTAAAGAATTCAGTTCTGAGAAATTTCACCCTAATGTATTTGTAGACATTATTTTTAAAATCTTTTGCTTAAATTGCATAGGTGGCCCATCTCACCTGAAAGCCACAGTGCATCAAGTTCTGGGGAAAGGCAGAAATACAGGCTGGGCAATGAGTGGC
>NW_010287448.1:0-6818 GCF_000700745.2 Antrostomus carolinensis
TATATATATATATATATATACTGGCATTGAAAGAAGACTAACAGTTGTTGAGCTCTCTTAGCTTCTCTTTCCAGTTTAAAGAAACAAACTTACTGTTTGGACTTGGCTTTGCAATATAAGCTAAGGGGTGGCTTTTCTGCTTTATGCTGTAAATACCTCTGTTAAGATAAAATAGTGTGAATATCTTCAGAAGCACCATATGTTCATCTTTCTCAGAAAGTATTCTGGAATCTGTGTGTGAATACTTCATTCTTTTCCAATTACATTGCAATCAGTGTCTTATTTTTTTTTTTTCTGAACTGGTGTATATTATTTATCATCCATGTAGCAGTCTTAAAACTCCTCATAGTACTTTGTTTTAATTTTATTAAGGCTCAAAATATTAACTGTTGATCATAAAACTTTTTTTTTTCTTTTTTTGCACTCCTGAGACTCATGTTATAACCATTCAGTCTATTGACACCTGCGGTGTAGGTAATGACTCCCAAGAAAGAAAGAAGAAAACATTATTAGTCTCCTTAGTAAGCACATATTATCCAGTTGTTATTAGAAAGGGGTTTTGTTTGTCAAAATTTGAAGCCCAGAACACATTCACTACCCATTCCAACTTGTCTCCACTGCTCCTGTGGTCAGCCTAGACTCACATCCCATACAACATTGCAGAATGCGATATGAGACATTTGCATTTTTAGAAAGATCACTGAGCTGTCATACAACTCCTTAACAACAGAAGATAGAGCAGAAATGGTTGGGCCATGCAGAATGTGAGGAATCAGCCATGCTGAAAATAAGCATGACTTATAGTGAGCCTTGAAGTGCAGATAGAGTTGAGGTTTTCTCTTCACTATGCTGGCTGGGTTACCTCAAAGATTTCTTTGATAGTACTCCAATGTGTGCAGCCAGTGAATTTTGCCTCAAGCTGCCTTTGAAGGCTTCTTCCTACTTGGATCAAGATGTCAAAATGTCCTCAGTTCCTTTGACTCAGATCCTGATTTAAGCAGCACTTGGCATATCTCCAGAATGAGAGTAACTCCTGCTTCTTATTTGGACTGTATTTTGCACTATGAGTTACCAGTACCTGGGCCAGTCTCTGTACTTTTAAACAGCAACTTGCACCTATAGCAAGCAATGAAAGCAGCAGGAAGTCAGTTTCACGGACAGTTGGATTTTACTTGGTTCTATAGCTATTGAGATCAAATCTAAAAATGAATTTCATTTTTTTGAGCTCAATCAAAGTTCACATTACACTTGCAGTTTGTAGAAAATTCCAGATGTGAAATGAGTCAAATATGTCCTTTTGACCTGTCTTGTCAAGAGATCTTCCCTGTGATATCCTACCTAATCATACCATATTGCCTGTCTCTGGTTCAAAGGACCTTCTCTCCCTCTTTTCTTCCTGAAGCCTTATCAGGTGAGTGAAGCTGTATCCCTAGTCCATTTCAGTCACAAAAGTACTTCTTCCTCTCACATTGACAGGTGCAGATTATAAGACAAAAGTGACCTCCTGGATCAGCAGGCTACCATCAACCACCATATCATACAGCTCTATTAAGCTCTGTTTTGAAAATAACTGAATTTGGTGTCTCCCTGGACTCTTACTGAAACATAACGCATGATGACATGAGGGGAGAATGACTTAATTAATGCTGTAGAATTTTTAATATCTTCTTCTCTGGACAAATCCCGTACGACTGACCAAACCCCCAGACTTAGAGGAAAGCTTGTAAGAAAAACAAGTTTTTTTCAAAACCTCAGGAGTACTCACTAAAGAGATTTCACTTTCTTCCACTGACCCAGCAGTGCATTATCATGCCATATTATGCTACTGTAAATGCTGATTTCCAGATGAGATATAAAATCAGATTTTTACCAGCTATGATCATTAGTGCAGCCTTGTCACTGCTAATAATAATTCCAGTTTGGACAGTTGCATTCCTGTTGGGTGTGGGGTAAATTAAAACAGTCTCAAACTAGGATTACTCTGTGCTCATATGTTTGTTTTATGTTTCATGTCACAAATCAAACAAGATAAAATGTAGCCTTAAATAGCGTTTGGAACATGATACTATCAATAGGTCTCTAAGGAAATCCTCTGGGGAATATCTGTTTAGACAAAGCCCTGCTGGGGACAAAGCTTATAAAGAATTCTATCCTAGAGAAAAAGATTTGCTATCTTTCTGTTTCTGAGATAGTAGGAATTTTTCCAATTGTGAAACTCAGTCTTTATGTTTTCTCAGTTCTTCTGATTCTACTATGCTTTCCTAAAATATTTCTTATCATGTGCAGGCAAATTTTGCTTGCACAAAACATCTTGCAGTCCTCCCAGAATGCATTTCAATAGTGAATGAGGGCTCTCTGTATGTTTAAAGCCAGATTCCCTCAGCTACATTTGGAATTTCCTCCCAAACCACAAAAAGAGAAACAACTAACAAATGACATTTATGGCACAATGTATAACACACACCAGATATATATGACATTTTTTATTTGGACTTTTCTAGCTAAACAGAAGCAAACAAATGTTTTATGAAATTCTCTATGGTTGGTATGGTTATTTCTATCTTAATATCCACAACAAAAAAGATTATCTCAAGTCAAGACCTTAGCCCAGTGAATGCACTTATTTAAACATTAAGGTCATCTAGAAAAAAAATAAAGACCAAAAGACATAGTAATATTTAATAATAATTGCTGTATTCTTGGCTGAATTGCTTTGCAGCTGAACAACATGCTTCTGATGCCAGAGCTATTTTCCTCTAACCTTCCAGAATGATGGGTGTACTGGTTCCAGGTATGGTCCTTGTGTTCAGGCTCTCCATCGCTCCTTCTTGAAATGTGGCAATGTTACCCTAGCTGTCCTGGTTTTCAGGAACCCTTGTCCTAGGCTTGACCTTGAACTTCACTGCTCTTTCACCAGGCTTCAATATTTTCAGGCATTCGGGGCAACAATTTAAGTACTCAGAAACTACCTTGTACAGACAGTGCAAAATGGGGACTTAATCCACTATGAGAGATGGTCAGAAAGATAGAAATGGAGATCAGGAAACAAAAGACTTTTGTAAATATATATAGACAGGTTTTTGTATAATCAAGGTACCCTCTGGCATAATCTGTATCGTGCTATGGGGATGGCATCAGAATCTCCTGTCTGTATGCTAATACGATAGTATCTTATTGCTTGAATGGACATATGGAATAAAATTTCTAGATTGGTTTAAAAACAGCTAAAATTCTAGTGGGTATTTCAGTAAGCACTAATTCCAAGTTTCACCAATTAACTAAACACTAATTCCAATTTAAACTGCTCATAACCAAGCAAGAATGTGTTTCTGAAGTTCCTGTTAGGATCCTTTTAGTATTTTGGTCCCAAAAGTACTCTAGAAAAATCTTACCTTTTATTTGTGTAATAAAAAAAATCAATCAGAATTCAGCTGCATCAAAAGCAATTATTTCAGTTGGGAATGTAAGGAAATGGACTTGAAACCAAAATCTGGTTAAACAAACTTCTTGATATTGGGAAATTTCCTTCCTGCCAATTTGATAATTGCCGTGTGCTTGGTAATTTTCTGTACCTGAAAATGAAAACCATTAGGAAAAACAATGTGAGTGATTTTGAAATTAGCTGATATACAAACTCTAAAAAATTACTGGGGAGGGGAAAGGTGGGGTGTTTTTGTTGTTTGTTGTTTTTGTTTTTGTTTTCTTTTCCAATAAAAAGATAAATGAGGAACAGATAGTGCAAAACAGTTCAGCTTCCTACACGGTGCAATCTCTCAGCAAGTTCATCTTCTTTTTATGTCACTTGAGTGAGGCAGAGCCTTTGTGTGGAAGAGTTTCTAAGGCGAGAAGTAGAGGGGCAAGGAGGAGTAACACTTGTGTTCAAATTGAATCCAGTGGCATTTCAGGAAAAAAAACATAGAGCACAGTTGTGGCAGTGATTAAGAAAATAATAACCCCCGCCCCAAGTTACAGCACATGCTTCCCATATGTTTCCCCTGGGCATTTGCCAGATACAGCAGGATCTGGTGACATTTCTGCAGAGCAATTCAAGGCCTGAAGAAGCCTTCCTGCACTCGATAGGGTTGGGGTGGGGTAGTGTATTGAAATGGGTGCCTGCTTATTGTTTGATTTCTTGCTGAAAGGAGAATCATTAGATAAAGCTGACAAAAAGAACTCCCAACAGCTTTCTGTCAGAAAGTGTAATTCTGTTGGAGTTGAAAAGCTGCAGGAAAAAATGTCATCTTCTCTGAAATTTGGACTTAAAAAGGTAGAAAAAGGGAGAGTCTACTTCAGCATGTTCGTTCAGTTCTCAAGTGCACTTTTGAAACGAATTCCCCGTTTGTTCCCACTTAACCACACTCCGATTCACATCACGGAGCAGTCTCTGAGCGAGAGAACTGGATTCCTTTCAGATTAAATTCAACTCGAAGATGTGCTCCAGAAACACAGCTAATGTACTCCAAACAGTTACGAATGTTTAAACCATGGGAACAGACTAAAGCTAGTGTGAAGTAAAAACCCCGAAAACGTGTATAGTGCAGATGTCAGGTCCTCAACACCAACAGCTTCTCACTGCAGACCCACTCCTGGGCTGCATGACTTGTCCATGTGGACACAGCCAAAGCCGCCCTCTCCAGAACAAGCTGTTTTGATTTTAGACTGATTCTTTGCTTGATTTGTTTTTAATATATAGTATATTATATAATACAAAACTCCAAACTGTAATACAATGCTTTGACTGACCTCAAACCATTCTCATTGTCTTTCATGGAGTCCTTTGAAATAACTAGGTTTCTTTCCAAATGTGAATGAGGACAAATTGTGAAATTTGAAAGTCCTTCGTGATTCTAAATTCCTGTCTTCCATACCACTACATAAGACACCTGGATCTCCTTGTAAATTAATAGCTTTGTACTTTAAACCTCTGAAATGTTCAGGCCCTGTTCAATCTGACAACCAGACTGCCATGTGTAATTATAAAAGATAGGAGGAAGCTGCTCCTCCCTCTGGCATTCCCTATAGGACAGACCATACATTACAGATTTCCTCTCCCTTCCAGTCGCAAGAGAGTTTGTCCTCATAAAGCTAGCAGGTCTTGCACATCTAAATCCTGCAGGCTGCTACCTTTAAACTGGCAGCCTGAACTGAGTATTTATGAAGGGAAATTCCTGTCTCACACCTATAAGAGATGACTACTTCAGCCATGAATCCCGCTTCTTCACTTGACAAGCATGTTCCCAAAACTGTCTTAGTTAAAAAAAAAAAAAAAAAAAAAAAAAAGAAAAGAAAAGAAAAAGAAAAAAAGAGAGGTTTCCTACAATGGCAAAACAATGCTTTAAAGATTTGAGAGTGCTCTAATTGCCTACATTGCTGTCTCTTTAAGCCAAGGAATGGACCCACGCTCACATCTGGTAGTCAATACTAAATGGAACCAGCTGAGAGAATACCCACTAGAAATTAAATTGTACAGAAGATGGCTAAGCCAGAAGGACTTAAGTGAAAGGCTCTTTTTAATAACTCCCTTGTTTTGCACTCATGCCTTTTGTTTACTTTGTTTATTTTTGTAATAAGCAAAAACAAATGAAAATGTCCCAGTTGTTAGCATTTAGCAAAATGTGTCCACTGTGCATTTAGGAGTGCATTTTCCATCCCGTTTCACAATAAGGACATCATTCATGGACAGCAGTATGTCTATGGAATGTTGGCCTGCAGCTTTATGAATTGATTTTAAAATGTAATGGAAATATACTCTATGTGCACAGTAGCCAACTCTTCCAATTTTAATAACTGGAACATTTTCATTTGGTTTTTGTTTATTAAAAATCGAATGGGAGGCCTAATCTTAGGAATAGCCATTTGACTCCTTGTGTTGAAACCGAGCATAAATGCCTGCTTATAGAGCTTCTTTAGCATGGCTTGGCTCAGGCCACACACAGCTTCCTTTTGGTTGTTTCTGAAACTGCCAAAACATGCAGGGAGATGGGATGATGTCTTGCTTTCATTTTGCTACAAACATACTCTCTAACCAAAGCTTTTTGTCAAGTTGGTAGTTTTTCTCCTTTTTGCCAAAATTTATAAACAAGATTTTTCACTAAATTGGAAGTTGCAAGCAACAGCCCAGTTCAACCCCTGTCCAACTCTAGAACAATTCTAACCAAGGTCAATAGAAGCCATAAAAGTATCTAAAGATATAACCTTGCTCTGCAGATACCTAAGAAAATCTTCTATTAACAAGATTTCTGTAAGATGTTACCATTCACTGATAATTGATGTACGTAATAATACAAAATACTGAAGAGGGAAAAATAACAGATTTTGAGCACTTAGAATCATAGAATCATAGAATGGTTTGGGTTAAAAGGGATCTTAAAGTTCATCTAGTTCCAACCCCCCTGCCCATGAGCAAGAACACCTTCCACTAGACGAGGATGCTATAAGCCTCATCCAACCTGGCCTTCAACACTTCCAGGGAGGGGACATCCACAACTTCCTTGGGTAACATGTTCCAGTGTCTAACCACCCTCACAGTCAGGAAATTCTTCCTAATATCTAATCTAAACCTACCCTCCTTCAGTTTAAAGCCATTACCCCTTGTTCTATCACTACCTGCCTTTCTAAAAAGTGCCTCTCCAGCTTTCTTGTAGCATCCTTCAGGTACTGGAAGGCTGCTATAGGATCTCCCTGAAACCTCTTTTCCAGGCTGAAACTCTCCCAGCCTGTCCTTGTAGGAGAGGTGCTTCAGTTCTTGGATCATCCTCATGGACCTCCTCTGAACTCGTTCTAACAAGTCCACGTCTCTCTTGTGTTGGGGGCTCCAG
>NW_010287449.1:0-11773 GCF_000700745.2 Antrostomus carolinensis
CCTGGCAGCAGAGACAGCGCTCCCCGCCACCCGGCGAGCACCGCGAAATCGTCCTTGCCCAAGGGCGGCTGCAGCTTCCTCAGGCCGTTCGGGGCTCCCCGTGCAGCCCTTTCTCCAGCCATCCCGGTCCCAGCCTGGTGGCCGGGGACGGCTTCCAGAAAAAAAAAGCAAAGTTTTAAGTTATTGTGGAGGTTTTTCTGTTTTTGCACCTCAGATGCACAAGTCTGAGCCTGCACAGCATTTCTTTGTGTTTCTCATTCCTTAGATTATTTTTTTGGAATTTGAAATGTCGTTATGGTTTGGTGGGTTTTTTTTCTTTTTTGTCAAACTGTGTAGTTTTATTAATGAAAAAAGCTCCTGTAATATTCACAGTGAAAGTGATGGCTTCCAACTTGGACGCATTCTGAGAAAGGGCACATAGCATGTGAAATATCCCCATCAGGAGCCATCCCGCGCCCCGAGGAGCTTCGTTTCGTGTTTGTTACAGCACCACGTTCTCTGAAATCATGCAACGGGTATTTTATTCCTTATTCCAGGCTGCTCCCAAATACCAGTGCTCAACAAAGAGAGGCTGTGCCTGATGAAAAATGCATCCCACCTCAAAGACACAAGGTGCAGATCAATGGCAGAAATGAGCAGGCCTTTTGAGAAGGGTGATAGAGACACTTTCAAATGCTGGCATGTAAAACTGTGACAGAAAAAAAAATAAACTGAGAAAATCAAGTCGATGCACTTTGTGACAGATACAGCCTAATTCCTTCAGGAACAGATCTCATGTAAAACCACAGGAAATTAAGACAGAGTTGTTCCCTTTAATACTAAAAGTCTGAGGCTGCCTTTTTTCTCTATGACTCCATGCAGCAAAGGAAACCCCTGGCAAGACAGCATCCCTTAAAGAGGTTATCATTCTTTTCTCCATACTCTGTTCTGCAAGAGCATGAAGCTGCACCATCAGATGCCCAGAAGAGTTGGGGGCCAGCAGATAGCCTGTGCTGTCACACGTTAGAGTGACTTTGGGCACATCACTCCCTCATCAGCCTAGTTTCCTTAGATGATACTTTTTTGGGAGGCAGTGACTGGGGCATCTCTCATAGGAGGAGAGGCTGAGAGCTGGGACTGTTTGGTCATGGGAAGAGAGGGCTTGGGGGGACCTCATCAGTGTAAGTGCCTGGTGGGACGGAAAGAAGAAGAGGGAGCCAGGCTCTCAGTGGTTCCCACTGACAGGACAAGAGGCAATTGGGACAAAATAAAACACAATAAATTCAATATGAACATGAGAAAAGACTTATTTTACTATGTAGGTGACCAAATACTGGCACAGGTTGCCCAAAGAGGTAGTAGAGCCTCCATCTGTGGAGATACTCAACACCTGACTGGACATGGTCACAAACAACCTGCTTTGGCTGACACTGCTTGAGCAGGGGGTGGGACTAGATGGTCTCCAGAGGTCCCTTCCAATCCAAACAATGCTGTGACTCTGACTGTCCCCTGATAAATGTTGTTATGGTACCTTATATCATCATCATCCTCAGTCTCAGGCAGGTCTTCTAGCAACCAACAAGATAAAAAGGATTATGTTTGTGGGAGTAATAGCATATTGTTGAAGCATTGCTTACTTTTACTCCAAAGGAGGGACAGAGGGACTCCCTGAGGGACAGAGAAAGTGCAAGGGTTCCTCGCTCTTTTTTCTTTTTATAAAGTATCTAAGTCATAATATTCATAGATGAGAGTCAAAGGGATGAGCCCTGAAGGATGTCTCTCCATCCCAAGTAATACAAATTCATGGACACGTATGACTTTCTGGTTAAAACAGTGACTGAAGAATTATAAATAGATCTTGCTGAACAGAGTTTATACTTAGAATTTTATTAATGTGGGTTTTTCCCTGAAAAAAATAAAAACCCCTTACATAAAACAGCTTAAGTTTACACAGGCTCTTGAGATCTGCTCCAAGACCATCCTGCAGACCAGCCCATCGTGTCCTGCAGAGCTGTACAGGTGCCTTGAGGTGATCTCAGGGTAATTTAGGAGGTGCCCTGCCCATGCCCTTCCTGCTAGCACTCATAGTAGGGGTGGGAGAACAGGCACCGTGTCTGCTTTTCAGGCACTGCTGCCCACAGCTGTTTCCTCGTATAAACTGAAATTGGTGGCAACTCAAAGTGATGTCCTTGGTCATGCTGTGACAGCTGAGGTGCACGGCCCTCCCCACCTCCTCTGCTACGAGGAGGCAGGGCTGACAGCGGGACTTTGTAATCATTCACAGCTCACATGGTGAATTGCCAAAGGTTATATGGAAATACCCTTTGATTGAGCATCAAGTCCACGTGCCCAAGCACGTCAGGCAAGGAAGGAAACCAACAAGTACAGGCAAACCTGCGAGGGGGGTCAGCAAGGCAAGCAGACAGTAGCAGGGCACATCCTCTGCATTGGAGATGGCTCTTTTAAATTATTTAGATGGATGAGCTCATCTGCAGTGCATAAAGATAAGGACATCCATAGGATATAACCATTGGACAGAAGGCAGAGGACATAGAGCCTGAATCAGCATGATTCTACGGTTTTTGCTTTCTTGCCTCTGGTTTAACAATCTGTTAAAAGGAAGGATTATGAAGTGCGTGTTGATGAAGCAATGGAGTACCGGGGGAGTCCAGGGACTGTCCTTGCTACTTCACATATGCATTCAGGTTGGTCAACTGTTCTGCCAAGTGTTGTATAAATGAGCATCAGCTTCTGTCTTTGACACGTTGTTAAAGCTGTGTCAAAGAGACACAGCTCTGTTGTCCAAGAGATGGCATGAAGGATTAGCTTTTTTATTCCTCTTATTACATATTTGAATCTACACTGATGACTGCAGGCCAAAATCTGCTGTCTTAGGCACAGCGCATGCAAGCACATATCAAGAGTTTCTGTCCTGAAAAGTCCATAGTACCCGGTTTACTCTACAGTTGACATTTATATCACATTTGCATTACTTTTTTTTCCCCTGGCTCTCAGCTATGACGACACAACACAAACGAATGGAGGATCCAGGACAGCTAGTACATGCTAGAGATCATTTTAGGACGATTGGGTGCTGGTCAAATGAATAAAAAGAGGTGCTGCATGATGATCCTGGTAGGAGTCATAGTACGTATGGCAAAAGGGATAAAATCCCACTGGTTTCATGGAGGTGTGGTCTTATATTTGAAATGCAGCGTGGTCCAATATAAAACAGAGAAATATTTTTTCTCTTTGGCATGTATTAAGAAAGGCTGTTCCGATAGTATTCATTCCACATTTGCACAGAGAGGAAATGAGAGTTGTGGTCAGCAGTAGTCGGCTGGAACAAGGGACTCTGCAAAAGCCTGACTGCAGGCTTGCGTCTGGGATCAGCTTGCAGTTAAACCCTGAGCAAGTACTACAGGCACACACATCTGAAAACAAATCTTTCCCACGTCCAAGGGCCAAGCAAAAAAGGGAAGTGCTGTTCAGGAGAAGTGCTAGCAACATAGAAAGCTAAAAACGGTATTCCGCTTTTGGGACCTAATCCTGTTCTCAGATGCACAAATCTTATTTCCATTAAGCCTCCCTTGCAGAACTGTCATGTGAATTTAACCGTCCAGGTACAAAATCATTCATCATCATTACTCTGGCAATTTACAGGAGAAAATGATGAAGAATGCAACTGAAATTTTGCTCCTTATTTGAAAAAAGTGTGACATGGCATGAGTAAATAAGTAGGATTTTACCACGCTGTATTCCCTTTGAGAAGGATTGTGACAGGTATCTACGGGTAGGTTGGGCTGCAGTTTTAGTGCTTCTTGGCCATCAGTACTAGTTGAAACCTGACTCTGTACTGAGACGTGCTTAATAGGAATAAAAGGTCTGTTATTCTAAATCAGATTAGTAGTCCAGTCAATGTGATATCCTGTCTCCAGCAGTGGCCAGCATCAAATGCTTCAGAGAAAGACACACAAATCCCCATGATGGACAATCACATTATAATCTTCTTATTTGCTAAGTTTCCACTGCTGCCAAGGCTGGCAGAGAGGCTCGTTTATGCCCTGAAGTACAAAACTTCATGTCCTTTATGGCCTTAATGGCAGAATAACCCATCAATAACATGTAAGACTGATTGCCATTTTTCAAAAGAGCAGCTCTGTCTCCCGACGATTGTTATTGCAGGGGTTGGAGACCACGTCAAACCTACACTCCAAGACTGACATTAAAAGCTTTCAGCCATGTACTGTGCTCCAACATCTTCCCTTTGAGGCAGCCTGTGAACAGGAGCATCTTCAGGAGAGGAACACACTACCATGAAATTTATTTTAAGGCAAGAACATCCATTGCTTCTGATTTCTCTCCAGATTTTCAGAGCAGCCTGGGAAGGTGAAGGGCTCCTGAGACAAAGAGTTTAATTCTCCAGGGTTTGGCTGTGGGACAGATCAGGATTCTTTCCCTCTCTGGCAGCCACAGAGGCAAGATATTGAGCAAGGAACACACTGAGCTAGTCAACAGGATACTTTTAATACCTTTATAGAAACACGCAGCCATTTTTTTAACTCTTACAGAGCCAAGTTTGCATAGAACTTGGTGTGACTTGGTCCTGTTGAATTCAAGCCCCTGACAAGGGAGTGTTCAGGCAAAAAGCTGCACTGGAAATGAAGGCCAGATCCTGCAGTGTGCTTGCCACCCGCTGTCTGCTCCTGTGCACTGTTGGTTTCTCCTGTTGGCCTCTGGAAAAACCTCAGATTTTGTGTTTTTTTAGGGTTTTTTTGTATTAAACTGATTCCTTTCCCTTTGGGAGATCATTGGTTTTTGCCTGTTTGCTGCTTCTGTGTCAATCCAAACCAGCATGTGGATCCTAACAGCTTCTTTGCTGATGCCAGCAAACTTCTGGGAACAGTGTTTAGCGGTCCTGCCCTGCCTCAGAGCCAGCAGGAAGGCAACAAAAGGACCTCTGAGGTTTTGTAGGATTTATAATAAACACCGCTGGCCATAATAATGGTTTATTTATTTACTTTTTAAGTTACTTGTCAGACCAATCTTGCTGGAAAATAAAAATGCACAGTGATTTGAAACAACTTGCGTTGTGCCCCTGAATGCCCCAATATGCTTTAAGGATTTATTTTTTCCCCTAACGTTTGCAGTACCTGTGTACAAATACAAGACGACAGGAAACAACGAGGTGATATCAAGTGCCAGAGGTTATTCCTGACCTTTGTGACACAGCTGAGCTGGGCAGAAACCATGCTCTGCCAACCTAATGGGTGTAGCAGAGATATGGCATAGTGATGTTATGGTTACTGATGTCGTAAATTATGTCAGGGAACTTCTAAGAGTGAGAGTGAAGATTGATAGAGAAGGGTACAAAGGTGTAATAAGGAGAAGAAAAGAATAACATGAATAAAAACAAGAAGTCCCCAGCCCTGTTTTAGAGAGTGCTCAAATCAACAGCGTTCTTGAGATGATTTAACTATCTTTATGTCTAGGAAATAACAGATACATCTGTCCAGTCCATACAGAAAAATAACCTTGAAAACAGTTGGAAAAAGTCCCTTACTTCATAATAGATAAGGAACAGGAAGGAGAAGTTTTAGCAGAGAAGCATTCATCTTGGATCAGCTTCCTAACAGCAAGGAGGAACTAAGGGGAACGTTGAAATAATGCTCAAGCTCTGAACTTGAAACTTGAATTTAGCAAAGTATTTACAAAACACAGCAGTAAAATGCTATTTAATATCAGGAAATCAAATATGTGGAAATCAAAAAGTTCTATACATCTGGTCATAAGGATTGTGGTGGCAAAAAAAAAAAAAAAAGCCAGAGAAGAGGGTGGTCAAAGATCCCTGAAAGTACCCTATCAAATTAAATAACAGCTCTGCAGAAAAAGGAACAAGACTCTGTGACTTGAGGGAATGGCTTTTGCAAAACTCAACATTGCAAAACAAATTGTCTAGAAAATAATTAAAGAAAAATACATAGTTAATTCTCAAGAGAGAACAATAAAAGAGCACCAGAAATCACTCTTAGTCCAACCAAGGATGTGGAAGGAAAATGGCTTTGTAAATCTGTTAAACACAAGAGCTAAAGCTCAAATTGCTTGTTGGTGCTATGAGGATCCCAGCCTTCATTTGTGCCTTACAGGCGCCGCTGCAGCCCAAGGCTGAGTGTCGCCTATTAGCTGCGCAGAGCCCAGCTCAGCAGACACCCTGGAGTACTGACTGCGTTTTATCATCCCTCTGTCCTGCTGACTCTAGCAGGTTATTTTTTACACTATGAGGTGTCTAGGCTCATTTTTTTAAATTTTTTCTTTCACTGTAAGATTCTCAAGTGGGAAGCTAAACATTAGTGAGCTCCCATTATAGCTCATATTTACTATTTATAAAATTAGTGCTGAAAATACTAAATTGGAGTAAGAAATCATTTTTGCTTGTTTGATTTTCATGTCTGTTATCTACACTACATTAAAACTCTTTGGGGTTTTTTTAATTTAAGGATTTTCATATGTCTGTAATTTAAGGCTGTTACTTCTATGCATATGCATATGCATATACATAAACATGTTTATATAGACTGCAAATCTATATGCACACATGAGTATTTATTCTCTGAATGTTTTTTAAATTAACTGTAGCACCCAGATAGATTACACTCACATTTGATTTTATGCTACTTGAACTGAAACAAAAACCCATCTCAGAATTTGCACCGAGGAGATAATTGTTGTTTACATACATCACGTCAATGTAATACATCATTTCTTCTGCCTTATTTTCTATCATTCATTAGTTTCCAAAACATAAATAATATCTGAATGAACTGGTGTCTAGAAAAGCTATTTTTAATTGGCTAAAGATATTGCTTGACCTCTGGCAATTGGTTACTGTTGTTGGGGAGACTCTCCATGAGCGGTGGCGCATTGTTTAAACATAACGGGACAATAGTCCCATGTCATCTATAGGATATGCAGACACCACAGTTTTGTGTTTCTTTTACTTTATTACTATACATGCAAGGCACAATCAACAAAGACTTCCTGAGGATGAATGTTGTCAGTATATGAAACACTGAATAACTGCGTTTTGTTTTGCTGAATGGTCCCCTTTCTTTCAGATTTAAAGGAGAAAATACAGAAAAAATAACTCTGGGGAGCAGTCTTGCATATAGGTTTTGTTTGGTTATTTTAACAGAGAGTCTTTTGGCTACGTTGAGATCTTACATTAATTTTATATGAGTTTGCCTCCATTGACATACTCTGAATCATTCCTGGTCTACAATAAGGTAAGAAAAGGACTGGGCAGATTAGTAGGAGCCTGAATCCCATGTTACTTCCAAGCTCACTGTCACCTGGGTCCTGAATGCTGCCAGTGTTGGGACTGATTTTTTTCTCTATTTTTGCTTTCGCTCATCAGAACCATAAAACTCAAGAGGGCTGGATTTAATTCTAGCTTCCCTTTTTCATTCCAGTCCCTATGTGGACAGTAATAGGTGTTTGTGTAGTATGGGTGAGTGCTCCCAAAATAGCCAGCACTAACATCTAATTGGTTTACTGTCAGCAAGAGTCTTGCTAGACACAGCGAGAGAGTCTGAAAGACTGAGTGGACAGGTTTTTCCACATATGAGTTTGTTCTACATATTGTGTAGTTGCTGCTAAAGAGCTCTATTAGTTTTTATTAATTTTAGTGTTAGTAATTCATTAAAATTACTTTAGTTAAAAGTTAAATGAAAGGAGAATTTGTCAGACATCAGTCTCACTGCTCACTTATGTTGCATCTGTCATTGTCAATGAGCTGGTGTCTTGGATGCCAGCTGCAGGCACAACAAATGAATCAGAAGCAATAGTGTCAGTGTTTGTCCATGTGCAAAAACTTAGGCCACATTTTTAGATTCCCTTTATCAGATGCTAAGGGTGGGATTCAACTCACCTAAATGTAGTCTTCTAAAAATATTGGATCTGTTACCTAAGCTACTTGTCCAGCCTCCATCTGCCATCAGCGGAGCAAGGTTCATCCACCACTTTGACTTCCTAGATGGGACACAACTTCGCTCTACGGACTATTAAAAAAGCCCGCACAATTAGTTTAGACTAGATGCTTAATTTTTATACAGCTGAAGATAACTGTGGTGAATCTTTCCTCGATCTCCTCTACTTCTCCCCGCCAACACGGTGTTTTCAGTTCCACACACTGCTTAGCTGGAAAGTTAACCATGATTTGTTGCTAAAGGCTGTTTTGCACCATCCCACCCAGACCCTGTCATTGTTCATGCTCCAGAGTGCTGAGATCCAACACCAGGGAGGCTGCAAACATTTATGTGAGACCTTTAGCACAAAAGCGGTACTGCCATGGCTGGAGTCAGTGGGCACAGGCTGAATGAATTACTTAGCGAGCAGAACTAGTTATCTACTTAAGCAGGTGCATAAACTTTGGCAGGATCAAGGCTTAAATAATCACCCCGAGGCAATAAAATGTTCTTCTTTTGTTTCCTTTGCAGCATAAAACTTGCTATTGTCACTTAATTAGCTCGGTTTTCAAACTGATGAATGATGAAGTAACTTTGGAAGCGTTACAATCATGGCATCACTTGAAACACCTCAGTGCTCTCCTGAGGGAGGTGAGAAGGTTATAGGCTGCCTGTTCTGCTACATGAGGCTGCTCAGTGATCACAGTGTGTGCTCCGGAGTCTGCTATGTCAAGTCCTTTGGGAGCAGCCTGGCTGCTATTAAACTATATGGGCAGAGTCCCACTGCCCAGGTAAGAGTTGCATCAAGTCTGAAAACCCATCATTTTTCCAGAAGGACACTGAGGACACAGCAAGGGAGCTGAAGGTTGAAGGCTTGTTGAGGGAAAACAAGAGGAGGATGTGAAAGCTTGGAGAAAGCATAGACCTCTTTTTCTTCATAGTTTTAATATGGCGTGTAAGGTGTATCCTTTCTAATTCCCTGTTGCAGATTTCTTTGTAGGTGCAGCAAGAGGTAGTTCTTAAACACTGGTTGCATGGAATATTACAGAGTATTTTCAAGAGTATTAAAAATGCCACCAAACAAAGATCTTGTTCACTTTTCCTGCCCTTTCTGTGACAAATGACTGCAGTAAAAGTGAACTCCTGCTTTTCCTTATTTATAAAACACCTCTTCTCTTTTGTACGAAAAACTAATTTTCCTATGCTTTAGAAAGCGTGTAAGTGGCAATTGAAAAAGCAAGCGAAAGCTGTACATTAGAGGAGAGGAACAAGGCAAGTACTGAAAACAAAAAGCTATTCAGTGGGTTTTTTTCCCCTGAAAGAAAAGGAATGAAAACTGTCATCAGACTCAATTGTTGTATTCCTGATTACTGTGTGTAGCATGATGAAACAAAAAATTCATTTCCATTTTAGCTTTCACAGGCAATATATGCCCACAAACCTTTTGATAAAGAACTGATTTTCAAAGCAGCACATTTCTGTAGGCTGTCAGTGTTCCAGCAGAGCTCTTATGCCACAGCTTTGACTTTTTCAGCTCCCAAGAGTATCAGACCTTTACAGTTCTTTCTAGGATCCTAGCAAATTTAATAATACAGGCAAACTTCTACATAGATTGATTTTGGATTTACAAGGCTCCTGGCTGCTTGTTTGCATAGATGTAACCAACAGGCAGAATCCACACATCAGTCTTGGAAAAAAACCTCATTTAGACAAAATAGATTTTATCCAACAGCCTCTCCTCACAACTGTGACTGGCAATGTATCACGCTTGGCCATAAACATTTCTTCAGGAAGGAACTAGCCTTAAATAAGTCAGTTTAAATAATATCAGCAAAACCATCTCCAGTAATACCATCTGGTGACTCTTAATCACATCCGAGCCTAGAATGTTGCAAATATGAGTCAGGTTAAAAAAGACATGAGAAAAACAGTGTGAGCATACAAATGCATGAGTATTAAGTTAGAGCAGCTCACAGACCATAGGATGGAGAAGAGCAATAAAGAGGGACGTGTAGCTAAGCAATTCATAAACTTGAGGACTAAGGGAATATATTCTCATTAAAATGCAGCCATTTACTAACACTACCCTGCCCATTCTTAGGTCTGGGTGTGGCTTAGTCCTTATGTACTGCCCAGGAACCAATCCAATATAGAGAGCAGAGCTGAGCATCATGTGTTTGCCGTAGTCTCACCAGCACCAAACCATCAGTCCCTGCCTGGTGAGCCATGGCAGCAGTGTGCATCCTCCTGAAGTTACACAAGAACCCATGGGAGCGACCATTGCATTCTCTGTATTTTTTAAGCCATTGGCAATATTTTGTAGAATTTGAATTTTTATATGCAAAGTAGTAAGCTTTTTTCTTTTCCACATTTGTTTTTCCTTTTCTGCAGTTGAACCCTTAAATAAACAACAGCCTGTAGCAATTTGTATCAAGAGTAACAAGGGGGAAAGGTGAACAACACCAGACATTGTACTGGTTTGAGGAAACAAACAATTTAAACAGTTTGCTTACAAATTCTTTTGCAAAACAGTTTTTTGGGGGTTTTTTGGTTTTGTTTGGTTTGAGTTTTTTTTTGCTGCTGGCATGCATCATTAGATTCAGTTTCATTTCACTGACTGCAATGCCATTCCTTCTCAGTAATGAGCATCCAAGTGCTGCATCACAGGATTGCTGTATCAGGGGATGTTGACAAATAAATGAATGTGCTGATTTCTTCGGCATTTAAGCCTTTCATTCAACCCTCTAATCTAAAGACAGGTGATTTCTTAAAATAGATTTACGTGCTAGCAAATATAAAGAAGCACTTTAAATGATGGCAGAGACAAGATCTCTATAGACTCAGAAATTATTAGAAAAAAATGAAAAAGTTGAGAGTGGTTTTCCCTTTTCAAAAATATTTTCCAATTAGTTTAACAGGATTTGATGTGATGTTTTACACGTTGATGAACAAGTAGCTGAATAGTTTGCACAGCATGTGATTAATCTTGTCCTGAATACTTTGTTTGCATTAAACAGCTAGCAGAGTATATGTCTGTCTCTTTGTCATGGGCCTCCATTCTCATACTGTTTCTTTCTTTCTTCTGACAAAGTATTTTCACACATGCTTAATCCCAAGAACATCACTAATCCCAGGCTGTTTATGAGTGGAAGCTAAACACAGCCTGCAGTATTTTGTTGGCCTGTGCTGAGACTCCTGGGAAAGCCTATACCATGTATGCCGTGGCATGGGACTGACTTCCATCAGCCAAGGGTGTGGAGAAGACATCCTCTCCCTGCAGGCATAAGCAGCCCTCAGGTCACGCGCACCTTGACCTTAGAGATCATGCTTGAAGCACCTGCTGTGGCAACTAAATTCAGATCAGTGAGCTATTCAGATGGTCTGGTCTAAATGCCAAGTCCAAATGGTTGGTTTAAGTCTATCTTAGATGTTTCAGTGAGGCTTCTGCTTGTAAATTCTGTAGTGTGGCAGATCTGCGTGCAGCCCTATTTTTTTCTTTCTCATTTCCTGAGTTCTGGCTTCACAGATGTGGAATACTGGGACTCTAAATCACTCTCTGCCCTTGTCTCACCCAGTAGGTGACCAGATCTGTCGGAAGTCCCATGGGGACAGTCCCTTCCCACTTGTGACCTCAGCTCACTGTCAGGGAATTTGCCCAGGGTGGAGGAATGTGTGATGGATGCTCTTGTCATGTATTGATCAGATAATTTGTCCAGAGAGAGTCCAGGCATTCATTTCCTCCTACTGGGGAACAGCAGCTCTTGGAGAAGCCAAGGAAAAGTACTAATCAGACAGGTTAACATAGAAAAGTAAATATATATATATATATA
>NW_010287450.1:0-7496 GCF_000700745.2 Antrostomus carolinensis
CCCTTGCCCCCCAATTCTGTCCCCTATCCCCTGAGGTGGGGGGGTGTGAGCAAGCGACTGTGTTAGGCCCCTAGCCCACTGCTAGCCCACTGCAACCCAGTGAAACCACCACAGGGCCTCAGCTCACAGGGTTGCACAGGTACCCTCAAATGCCATGCATCCCTGCTGCTGTTCCCCAAGAGCCACGTCCCTCACATGCTTCGATGGGCTGAGTGTCACAATACAGAGCATCTCAGTGCTCAAGCTTAAAACGTTTTATTTTGAGAGACAGATGAGCTTCATTCAGTGAAACCCCCTTGGGTTTTACCCCAGTATTTGGTCCTCTGTGGGATGAGATGGCAACAACTCAATGGCTGAAGAGGACTAGGGGCTTGGGGGAAATTTGCTTATCATCGGTGCATGAACTAAAGCTTATTGAGAAAAGCTTTCTGGGAGCTTTTCAGCAAAGCATCTGTCCTTAAGGAATTGTAAAACACTCAGACTAGGGGCATATAAAAGAAATATAATAAAATAATCAAAGTTAGGCAAGAGTGATCATCATGCAAATCCAGTTTCTTTTCTGCTCTTGTGCTTGAGGATGTTCAGAGCCTGGCTGCAGCCTGGCATTTTGCAAATCCCTTCTGCTACAGAGAAATCCAGCTCAAAAGAAGTCCTGAGCCCAGCTAGGTCCCAAGGCCAGGAAAACACTCATGCTACGACCAGGTCTTGTTTAAGGGAAGGATTAAAAAAGAAAAAGACAAGCAACCCGTGTCCTGGGGAGTAAAAATATCCTCAAACGCGTCTGGAGTCAGCTTTAAAGGGCTTTAAAATAGCTTATTTGGTCACACAAAAGCCTGAGCACTTTCCCCAGCATCACCAACTAGCTGAAGCATTCAAATTCAAATCCAAGCATTCCCTTTTGTCTACTCAAAGGCACACCAGCCGACAAGTTACAGGTTTCCCTCTGTGAGTTGGCTTTTGAAGAGGAAAACACCTTGATGCATGTCAAAGGCTCAGGGATGACAGCCCAAGCCTGGCTGCTACACACCAACACTTTCCACCCTCCTTAAGAGCAAAGGGTGTAAAAATGAGGAGAGAGGGAGAAAACTAACTGCTTTGCCATGGGCTCACACGCACAGCAATAATTTCTGCAGCAATATGTGATGCTGATGGGTCAGGTTAAAGATGGGTTGAGGGCACTGCACTGTGGCGAGGCCAGGACCCAGATGTTTGCTTCACCACATAACACAGCAGGTTTCTTACCAGTAAACGGTGCTCCTACCCATGGCTAAAGAAATCTAGAAGAGGAAGAAAGGAATTTTTTTTCACTGGAACATACATCAGCCCCACTCTCCATATCATGGATGTTTCCACATCCTGAAGTATTTGCATTACCTACTGAGGGAGATGTGCTGCACCTGGAGTGCTGCCTTGGTCAGTACTGAAAGCGTGCACCTACCATAGCTCAAATATGAAATCCTGAGGGTACTTGCAAATTGGACTCGGAGAACCTTTTACCACATAAGGGGTTATTAAAGCATCCTGGCTTGCATCAAAAATAGTGCGGTCAGTAGGACCAGGGAAGTTCTCTTACCCTTGTACTCGGCACTGGTGAGGCTGCACCTTGAGTACTGGGTTCAGTTTTGGGCCCCTCACTCCAAGAAGGACATGGAGGTGCTGGAGCGTGTCCAGAGAAGGGCAACAGAGCTGGGGAAAGGTCTGGAGAACAAGCCTTATGAGGAGCAGATGAGGGAACTGGGGTTGTTTAGCCAGGAGAAAAGGAGGCTGAGGGGAGACCTTCTGGCTCTCTCCAGCTCCCTGAAAGGAGGGGGTAGAGAGGTGGGGGTGGATCTGTTCACCCAAAGAACAAGTGACAGGACAAGAGGAAATGGCCTCAGTTTGCACCAAGGGCAGTTGAGATTGGATGTGAGGAAGAATTTATTTCCTGAAAGGGTTCTCAGGCATTGGAACAGGCTGCCCAGGGCAGTGGTAGAGTCCCCATCCCTGGTGGTATTTAAAAGACAGGTAGACAAGGTGCTCAAGGACATGGTTTACAGGTGGAATTCGGAGTGTTGGGTTTATGGTTGGACTCGATGATCTTAGAGGTCTTTTTCCAACCACTATGATTCTATGATTCTATAAAGAAAAAAAGGAAAAAAGCCCAAACCACTGGTAGCTTCCAGTCTAATATTTTTTCATGGAAAATGTTTCAGGTTAAGTGACAGAAATAGAATTTGACTAGAAGATGCAGTGAGGGTCAGGAGCAGGTGCTGTGCCTTTACGCTGCATCACCACCACAATGAGTCTTGTAACAGAGTTTTTTCCAACAGGGAAGAGCCAAAAACTAGCTGAGATCTACTGTATTCATGTTGCACTGTAAACAAAATTCAACGCCCTGCCTGGCGCATCCCACTTGGCTGCACCGTGCATGCTGTGCTCATTTGCATAGGGGGCTCATTAAACACCGGCTGAAGCTCAGGCTCAGTTGCTAAACTGAACAGATGTCATCAGTCTCGCTGCCTGTCATACACACAAGACATCTACCCCCAACTATAAATAGTCATTCAGTGCTCCCTTCTTAACTGATTTGGAAACATTTCGCATGAGGTCAGACGGCCGATTAAACAGGAGAGCTCACAGCATGCTCCAGGCCACCCGCAGACCAGCTGCTCAGCGGAGAGCCCTGACGTATATCTCTCCTCACCACCTCGTCTGACATTTATTCCAAGGTGAGGTGGAAGCTGTGCTGTCTGGGCACACAAAGTCCAGAAAGCCCTTCTTCCTGGATGCTTTCACCAGTGGAGACCTACAAAGCCTCAGCAGCAGATCCCATGGGGTACACACAGCCTGCCAGGGCTGGTGCCACAATACAACCACGCAGCATGAATATTTTCTTGTTGCAACCCTGCATTGGCTGCTTTCCATCCTAGTTACCTCTGGGCCAACGGCTTTGTTTCCTTCCAACTTCTGTACTTGGAGCTGGCCTCTCTGTCCCTCGTCGAGCACAGGTCTTGCCTCCAACACCTTTGAGGATGATGGAGCATCTTCTGTCTGTCTGCTGATCACCACAGGCTGCAGGGCAGCCTCGCTCACAGCCCCTTCCTTGGCTCCTGCCTCCTCCTTCTTCCCTGCTGCTGGCTTCACTTGCTTATCAAAATACATCTCTTTCAAAGAAAAGTGCACGTCACCATTGATTTTAGTGTCCTGATTCACAGCTTTCCCAGGCTGCTTGATTTTTGGATTTTTTTCTGCTTCTTGATCACTTGCCACCCTCAAACGTGTGCTCCTGCGTAAGGGGACAGGAGGGGCAAACCTTGGATTTGGAGAGGGGTTGGCCCTGTCTCGCCCACTTTCTTCTTGCTTGGAAACTTCCTGCTTTGCTGCTGAAGGAGCCTCCACCTTCTTTTTCTTTTTAGCTGCAGAGTCTTTCGCCATTGGCTTAGTCACTAGGTCCTCCACTGTCTCATAGATGTACGTGAGAAAGCTATTCCCATTCTCCTCCACACTTTCCAAAGAGGTATCTCCATTGGTGGTCACCTCTGCTTTCAAAGGTGTTAACAGTGTGTTTGGAAAGCCTGTCATTGCATTGACTGGCTGCTCCTTTGGATCAGCAATATTCTCATGCAATCTCGACTGAGAATCAGCAACGTGCACTTTTGCTGCATCCTCCTTCTCCCACGAAGAGGCTCCCGACTGGAGATCCCTGGCCAGTCTCCGCTTTCTCTGGAGCCGATCGGGGCTCATACCCTGCAACTTCTCCACCTCCACGTTCTCTTTCCCTCGTTTCTTGCCTTGTTCTATCTCTCGTAGCTTTTCTTCTGCTTTTCTCTTAATTTTGTCAAACCACTTCTGATGGATTTTGAACTCCGTCATGGTTCCCACTTCCAGCACACCAGAGCAGGACACGATGCCTTTGTGATTTCTAGCTGAGGCCTGGTAAATCCCTGCATCTTCTTCTCGGCACCTGGAAACCAAAAGCTCTGCATGAGACCTGCCCGTCCTCCCCAGGCACTACCACTGGGCACACAGGCATGCATGCTCTCCCACTTGTTCCAGAGGGGCCAGAAGATGAAGACATGGCCCTTGAGGTGCCCACAGTAGGTCTGGAGGCCTGGGGCTGGTCTCTCTCGCCAGGCTTTGCCTGTTCTCAGCACTAGCAGATAAGCAAGGTGGATGTTAAATCAGTGCCCAGCTTCCTTCCTGGGCTGTAACTCAGGAGAGAGGGCTGTGATGGAGGAAGAACAGCTAGCACCAGGCTTCCCAACTGTTCTTGGCCACATTCCTCTGCAGGATCTTCTCCTCTCAGCTCTTCAAAGCCTACATGACATTTCTGTTCTTCCTCCACCCTACTGCTTTACCAAAGCCTTCCCACCCCACTTCACAGGCACTAGCACAAGCATGTGTATGCTGTCTCTGTTGGATGCCTGGCCCATGGAGATCCCTGCTCCTGCAAGAGGTGAGTCAGCCTCTGACAGAAACCTGGAGCACACCTGGGGTGGCAGAAAAACCCAGGCATCCACGAGGATGACAGGACTACCAGCAGTACCCCCACTCTATACTTTCAGACAGTGCAGCACCTGCCTGACATCCCAAATCCAGGACTCCAGGTGCGACAGGTCTCTTACTTGCTGGGGACATGGTGTGCCTGGCTCTCTAGAAACACAGTCCTCATTTAAAGTTAAAAGAAGCTGGTAGTCAGGACTGAATAACAGAGGCCCTTGGCTTCAGCAGTTGAGTGCTGAAGCAGCCCTTTCCTTCCCTGACCTCACCATGAGAGCTAGGAAAGGCCCTCCTGGGACAGGGCTGCAGCCCTTCCCCCTCTTTGCCTTTGCTCAGGACACTCCTATGAACCATTTCTGTCCTTGTCCTGCCTGATCCCCTAGACCATTACCCTGGAGGCAGCCAGGTCTTTCCCATCCAGCCCTAATGCTCAGCTCCTGTCTGGTGCAGCCACAGCACACACTGCTACCAGCACTGGAAGGCTCCAGTGAGAGGAATCTCTCCTGATCTTTCCCTTGCTTCCAGCATAGCAGCTATCCCTGGATGCACTCATGGATCTCATACTGATGTGATCAGGGGGTCACCAGAGTGAAGAGGGAAGGGACAGCTGGGAACATTGCAATAGGAAGCAGAAGGGGCCAGCATGGGTGTAGGGGGGAGATCACTACTGACAGCCAGCTTCTCTAAATACTGAAAACATGCTCAGAGCTCCCATCACCAAATCTAACCATTCTCCAGCTTCTTTACTCACTTGTAAAGCTGGAGGGTGTGGCGATTTCCATGACGGAATATCTCATACTTGGGTAAGCCACAGTAGCGGTCCATCTCTTCATTGTCCTTATACCATGTCACCTCCGGTTGTGGGTACCCTGGGGAGGAGATGGATGGTACATCAGGGTGTGAAACACTGCCATGAGTAGCACAGCAAGCCTGGTCCCGTGGGGACAAGGTATCAACAGCAAAACAAAATGCTCCGGCAGAATAGGATACATGTTATTCTGGTCTCACTGCATTCTTTAAATCACACTGCAGAAAAAGTATTGTGAGTGGAAACCTGATGGGCTTATCCAAGTTTTTATCACTCCTAGGAATAGGGCTATTTTTGAGAAAAAAATTCCAGCACTTCATTCCTGAATAGAGAGGAGTGGATCACGCGATCATCTCCTGTAACACTGGCTGGAAGGAGAAGGTAAGCATACTGTCACTTTTATATGAAGAGGCATGTTTTGATGAGAACAAGGCTAAGCTTAGAAAACAGGCATTCACCACTCCATGGAGCTCACAGCATTTCACGAAGTGTCACAGCCTGTAAGCTGATCCAAAAGTTTCCATTGAACAGAAACAACCTTGATTGCATCACAGCCAGTTTGGTGTCCTACAAATGTCACTTGACAACAGATGTCACCTGCCTTTTCAGTAGAATGACATCATGACGTGTGTGACTGGCTGGCTATCAGGCTGGGCACACAGCCACATTCCCCGCCACCGATGGGGCGGTGGTGGATCTGCAGGAGTGCCCCACATGGACCAGAGCTAGCCACAGCCCCCATCTCCCACCAATGGCAGGTCTAGCTCAGAGTAAGAGCAGTTTTCAGGGGTAAACCACTTGCGTCAGTGGCCAACATTGGTTCCTGTACCTCAGACAGGGCTCCAGGCACAGCCAAGCTGACCCTAAGGGCATGGGATAAAAGTTTCAATGATCACGTCATGCCTCCACTTAAGTTGATGCGCTCAACAGTTGTTCAAAGCCCCAAGGCAGGTATCCGAAACTCATCTCCTGCAAATGCCCCTGCTGCCTTTCAATGCTGTTGAAGTGAAGGAGTCCAGCACACTGCTCACCTCCACCAGTCCCCAAGGGTCTCCTCGTCAGTCCCTAGCACCATGAAGGCAGGGGTCAGCTCTCATGGCCAACCCTTGCAAGGGCTAGTGAGGGCACTCCAGGAATATCCAAAGCATCCAGACTCAACAGCTCTGAAGTAGAGAGAGGTTCCTCCCACTCCCATCTGCTCTTTAGATGCACCCCCTGTACCCATCCCCCTGCTCCTTGAGGCTCTCCAGTGTCCTCTGGCTTCTCAAGGGACTTAGCCTACTGACCCAGATGTGGTGGGAGAAATAATCTCAGAAGAGTTTTACTTTTCTGCTCTCCACCGTGAATGACAGTCATTCCCATAGCCCAGTCACCCTCACAGACCAGATCTTACTCTATTCTCTTTCATTTTCTCACTGAGGTCTCTTACTCTGCACTGCCCCTGGTATCTACCCTCTTCATCCTCACTGCATGTACATTTCTCTCATCCTTTGCTGTCTCATTCCCCTCCCCAGTTTTGCCATCTGCAGCTTTGGCTTTCTGTTGGTTAGTGCCTCATTCCTCCTCTTCTGCAGGAAGCCAAGTCATTACTTTCTCCTGAAGCCCTTTATGCAAGTCTCTCTATCCTCCTTTCAGCCCCCATCTACTCTTTGCTGCTGCTCTGGCTTTCCAAATCAAGTTTCTAGTAAAAGGGAAAAGCCCTCAAATACTTGTGGCTGAAGTCAATGAGTTACTAACTGGAGGAGGCCACAAGAGTGTCCCAGTGATGGGATAACCAGGGATTGATGCTGCTGCTTTTATTTTCCATAAATATTAGCTCCTGACAATACTTGGCAGCAGGAACCTGCACTGAACGAGCCCGTGGTGGTTTCTTTCTGCTCCAAGGATGAAGAACAAAACAATTTTCATACTCAGCTCACACTCTGCCCAGAGCAATCCTACCCCTCCCAAGGGCTGTTCTGCACATGAGACCTTCAGGAGGCCCCCACTATTCGTAACACAGGGAGCTGGCAGGTAGATTTTCCTAATACCCTGTGAACAGCAATCATAGCACTTCATTCCGGGAACTGCAAGCATATCATTTCCAAGAAGCCCTGGGATGTCCCCGCCCCGTGGCCTCTGCAGCTGATTCCCTTTCCCAGCTGACGTCTTCCAGAAAGAGCTGCAGTTTCTATAGAATCACAGAACCATTGAATGTTGTGAGTTGGAA
>NW_010287451.1:0-11428 GCF_000700745.2 Antrostomus carolinensis
AACTCTATCCTAGCAAAACCAGGACACTAGTGAACTGATCCTACTTGAATTCCTGTTGAGTAGATGGGAGGCCTCCTTTGTGCTATCCAGAGGTTGCAAGAATTAATCGGCATAGAAAGTATAGCAAATTTCTGCATGAATCTGATGTATTTTTGCAGAGTTGGTGGAGCCCTTGAGTTTCTGGAACTTCAGAATCTCTCTTCATCACACTTCTCACAAGGGCTGGTGTATACACCTGTGTACTTTGAATTTTGGGTTGGATGTTATAGGAGTGCTACAAGCAACATGGACCGATGGACAAGGCTACGCCACTGTTTGGCCAGCCCAAAATTTTGCCTTGAGAACAGGAGCTTAAGCGAAGGCTCACAGACAGCAGTACGCATGACTAATCCTAGTTAGCTGGCTGACACAAAAGAACGTGTGCCTCCAGGCACTGGGTGCTGGATTCATCAGCTGTTATACACTTCACACATTCATGGAGGCCATGCCTTCCTAGGATTTTGTCCCTGTAAATTTCACATGCAGTTTTGGGATGCAAGAGTCCTCTTCCTCCAAGCTGTTTCCTTTCTGCAGTGCCTGGGGCACCCAGCCCATTAATCTTTGTAAACTTAGCTTTTGCAATGCACACTGTGATCACTGGATAACAGGTGGTAAGGTAAATATATCACTGCTGTAAGCCTCTTGCTATCTATGCCAGCATCCAACCCTGGTAAAAAGTTTGGGGAAGGGGATTTCTTGCTGAGCATCAGAGAGCGCGGCAGAAGGAGTAACTAGCACATACAGGCACACTAACATATTTCAGCAGGCCCCCAGCAGGAAACTAATACTGCCCCTGCTCAAGTCAATCAGTTCTCCCAGCTCCGTGCTTCAACAGCACCAAAATCACCTACAGTTTGGGCTGGGAGGAGTAAGCCAGTTCCTTTGCAAACCCTGTTGGCATAAGCACTGATTCTCCTCTTTGAGGAGGTACTAGATTTTGTTTCCACATGTGTAAACCCTTTGTTGCAGAAAGACAGTCATCTGGCCAGGAAAAAGGCCATCTAGTGAATGGTCTTGTTTCAATGTAAGGAAACCTTAGACTGCACCTGCTGTCGACTGCGAAGTTACTAGTACCTGATTAGAGCTGATTTACTCTACCTAGTGTGTTATTTCAGAAGAAAATACCTTTCCAGACAGAGCAAATCTGACAAAACATGCAAAATGATGACAAATAATTTATGTTTTTTATGTATTTGCATTTTCAGAGTAAGTTTCCAGGTTTTTTAATTTATGCTGCTATTGTAAAGCTCTGGAAATTACTTTTTGGGGATAGAAATGTTTCATTAAAAAAAAAAAAAAAAGCTGTGGGTTTTCTTTTCTTCCAGAAAATGAAAATTGGAAAGGGAAAGGAAAAGGAAATTGGAAGCTCAGAAGCAGAAATTTAAAATGTCTGGGTAAATTTAAGAGAAAATATATCATATACATACAGACCTGTTCTTGCCTCTACTTCATAGGAAAGTGGGCAACTGACCACTTTTTGTTCTAATTCATTGCAAGGCAAATTGGAAGGGCTGGTCCTGCAGCACTCATTTGGAGTTTCTCTGCACAAGCAGAGATGATCTTCTGCAGAGACCCCCAAAACATACACCCAGAGGTATGGTAGTGGATTACCATTAAGAGCAAAATTTTTCTGCCAGTGTTACCGAAAAACTCGGAGTAAAGAACTTATCGACACCAATGTGATGTAGATAAGCAGACACTTCTTTATTGATGGCCGGGTGCGCAGGGGAATACTCTCACCAACAACTCACACCAAGCCCCAAAATCATACATCTTATATAGAACTTATTCATGCATATCCATTAAGTATTCATACATAAACATACCATTTCCCAGAAATCATTTACATACTCTCCTCCTAGTTCGATTATGCGCAATAAAAGCTGGAAATGTCTAGAAATGGGTCTGGGGTGCAATAGGAGTAGGTGGTCCATGAGTCGGTGGTCGCGATCTCCCCCTGCCGGAATTACCTTTCGCTTAAGGACGCGGTTCCCTGGCAGGTACTTGCCAGCTATTACGGTTGGCTTCCCTCAGTTTTCATTAATTCTAGACCCTGACAACTACATGCATTCTTCTAATACTATAAATCAGTTTGTGAATCAACTGGTGGCTATTGGTGCTCGTTACCTAAGTTACCTAAGTTCTAGATGATTGATTTTGACCAATCCCTTCGGCCTTGGTACAGCCTGTACAAAAGATTTCATAGCAGCAACATTTAACTGTTACTGGTTAAATGTGCAATAGATATAAACATATAATTTCTACTAAAATATTTCCTAACTCTATATATTTATATTAAAATTAAACACAACTACTTCTTATTAATAATAATAAAATGGCAAATCAGTAACACCAGGATCAAGGAAACTGGCATGTTTGTAGGATCCTTCTCTGGCTAGTACTGTTCTAGCAAAAAGAGAGGAGATATGTGCCTCACCCTGCCAGCTGCACTGCGTTTATTGCTGCTTAGCATCTCTGAGACTAGCACAGGGCACAGAGGAGCTGAATTGGTCTTTGCAGATTTACGTGGTATATTTGAATGGAAAGTAGTTGGATGCAGGAGGAGACTCAGTAAAACAAAAAAACTTCCAGCTGAAATACTTGTCTGAGACCAAACACAACTACTCATTAAAACCATCAGCGATCAGTAACTACTCTTAAAAAAAAAAAAATTAAATACTCAAATTTGATTTCAAGAGCTGAGTGGTCTCAGCTATTCAAAAACAAATTTGAAGGGAGGTTCCAAAACAGAAAGTTTTTATAAAAAGCAGTGTTTTACTTTAAAAACTGTCAAACAAAAAAGTTTGGGTGGCATTATTTTTTAATATTGAGCAATACAGTTAATTCAGCACAAAACTGCAAAATACTGTGATTGAGTCATAACCATAACATAAGTTTTCAAAGCCAAGAACTATTTAGATTGAAAATACTTTGCTGAGCTCTACTTCTGCCTTGAAAGAGAAGGCTGCAGCTGTTTCATCATGAATTATCCATGGAGCACTGACTCCTTCCTTTACCATGCCTAATCAGCCCCAAATTTGCCTTAATCCATTAGCTTTGTTTGCTCTGTTGTCTGTCTCTGCTTTATCTTGGGGAGGAATAAAGGTGACAGCCCAGAACCAAACAGGCGAGCAACTGTCCTCTTCAATTTCCTGCAAAGCAACTCACAGGGAGGTTCTCCCATCTAATCAGGGTCCTGTAATGTCCCTAAAACACAAGGAAATAATTTTTTTAGATCTCCCTTGTGAAAGAAAAACTCATATAGGAACTGTTTTTACCATGTCCACAGGTGGAAAGTCCTTTGAGGCTAACTCTTTTACAAAGCTTTCTTCTTTCCAGGCGATTAAGGAAAATAAATATACAGGCCAAACCAACAAAAATAAATCCCTGCTCGGCTGAGATGACAAACTACGATATCCCAATATGAATTGCTGAAGGAGTCAGAGGGTGGCTTTCCACTAGTTTGCTGGCATACATAAATGATTGCTACAAGAATTATTCAGTAAATCTAACTAGAGATTAGCAAGCAAAAGAAAACCAGGGGCACCTTGTAAACTATTCACTAATCCTAAACGAGCCTGAAGCTCTCAGAAAGGAGGGCAAGTCTTGTGGAAGCAGGTAGTTTATGTAAGACTCCTCTTCCAGTCCTGCAATTACTTAGGACTCACAGCTTGCATTACAGAAGAGTAAATGTTTAGCCTTCATGGCCACAGAGAAGAGTTTGATGAGGAGAATGTTAAACCTCAAAGACCAGAAGGCAAACAAAAAACACCCCAGCGTTTGTCTTTTGAGACAAAACAAAGAAAGCCTAGCAGTTTTTAAGCTAGACTGAGTAGAGTTCATTCTTTCTGCTGTATGTATTTTCTATCGCTTCTTCTCAGGCCTGTAAGTTCAACCCAACACCTCAACCACGAAGTTTGTAGAAAACCACAGTGTTACAACATATGTATGCAATTGGATGCACCCCTGCTTCTCCATGTGGTGGAACGGGCATGCATGGGCTCAGTTCCTGCATGGCCTGCCTCTCCTGTGGGGAAGGGCAGTGTCATCCCATTCCCATCATCTCCTCACATTTCCTGCAGTGGCACTTATGACGGGTTTAGTTGGCATTTCTGAGACCTGAATTCAAGATCATGTCTAGGTCAGGAGTGCTGCCGAAGAGAGTCCTGGATTTTGTCCTCCAGGGTACCTTAGCATCACACAGACAAGCATCTCCAGAAGGCGCCCATGACTGGTAAATGCAGATAGAAAAAGCCATCTCTGAGCAGCCTGAGCACACAGAAGAGACAGAAACTGACTTATGCATAGTGCTGCAGCTGCTAGATGGGAAAGTGCTGTTTGGTCCTGGGCTGGAGGCAAGCTGAGACATCCAGCAGGAGCTGAGTGGCAAGGCTGAGCGTCAAGAAGACTGAGGACCTTTGGTGGTCTGCGGAAAATTTTGTGCAGAATAAAATTTTGTCAGATTTACATTAAAATGGCTGTCAGAAAGCCTCAATACTTGGAGCAGAACGTAAAACAGTAAAGCAGTGGAGAGCTAATAATTTATTTTCACTGGAGCGGAAAAGCTTAGCTCCAGCAACAAAGGCCTTGGTGCAGCATGGACCTGCTGTTGGAGGCCGTACCCAGCCAGTGCTGTACTCCCCTGCTCAGCAAACACTCAGCCCATCCTGCAGTCCTGGGGGCTGCTGCGTGGCTGGCACGGGGATCCGCTGCCACTAGCGAAGCAGGCACATTCCTGGGACTTTCCCGCTTGCTGGAGTTTTTACTGCATCTGCATCCCCACCTCAGCTGTGTGAGTCCACAAGACTGTATGCCCTAGGAACTTCTCCAGCTGATTTTATTTTCTCAAGAATTTAGTTAAGAAAACTTTTTATGTTTGTCTCAGGAAAAAAAAAAAAAAAAAAGGTTCCTACATGCAAGGTCCTGGAAGCTTTAGTTCTTACTCCAATATAAAATAATACCTAAGGATGTGAATGACTTTAAACATCTTGACCCTAGAAAATTTAAGGAAGAAGTTCACTCAACAACAAAGGAACCAATATTCCTTAAAAAAGCTGCATTCTGAGAGTTCTCATGGCATCACACTGATTGGTAATCAAATTCACATGTCCCTAATTATTTAACAGGAATTCTTAAAATTCCCGCAGGATAAGTGGTTTGAAACAAACCACAGAGCTATTTTGCCTGTTTCCTGGGGCAAATTTATGTCATAGTTTGGTTAGTTACAATGTTATCAGCTGCCCCGGAAAAACAGGCTATACTAATACAACCATTACCTAATTCATGCCTGGAGTCCGACCCTCGGAGATTTCTCAGGCTATTAGTGATCCCTCGAATGGCCTCTTTATAACTTTAAACACAGGGACATTTACTGAAGTCGCTGCCATAGTAAGTAAACAGGAAGGTTTATAAGAATAGCCATTTTTGTTTGGCATCCCACCACCTACACAACTGCAGACTTGTGTATAAAAACACAACTACTTGTTCACCACTAGACATGAAAACAAAAAGTCCCCAATGGACTTCAAGGATGTGCTGGGAGATGTGAATGTGGAGGAGGTGAAGGCACCAGTGGAGCCTGATATCATTGGTGTCCAGAGGAGGCGGAGGCACCAAATACTTTTCTTCCATTTCATTATTTATTCTGGTTTTATACCCCTTAGGAAGGCCAGTGGGTGGGGAGCCTGCGCTGGCAAAGGCAGAAGGCAGTCTGGGCTTTGAGTATCTTTCTTCTCCTGGCTTTGTACACAGCCTTGGGGCAGGTAATTTAAATCTTTGGTGCCTCAGCTTCCTACTCTCTTACTCATGGCCTTACAAGCTGCAGAGGACAAGAGTTGCTGCTGGTGGTTTCCTCTTGAGCAGCATCAATGAGGTCTCACTGGTATCTGCTGTGGCCCCATGGAAGCACTGGGGCATGGCACATGTGAGTCAGGAGGAAGATGATGTCAGAGACCATAAAACCAGCCAAATTTCCTTCTGTTCCTTGTGTGCTCTGGCTGGTGGAGAGGGCCTTGATGTGGACTAGCTGTATTTTCTGCTTTGGGGGCTACCCTTGACAGCCACAGCTGATGGTTGATGCCCCTGGACTCCAGCAGGAGGCATGCCTCTTCTCTGGTGTGCCATGCAGCAATGCCTCCAAGTGACAGGCACATTCAAAGTCCCGGACTGAGCAGTTTGGGACTTTAAAAGCAGAAAAAAGCTTCCCCAGATTTGTGGCTGCCATAAGCAGATGACAATGATGGTGCCCTGAAGGCCAAGTTAATGTACTTCCTTTACACACCCTCTCTGAATGAAGGGCCCCTAGGGAAAATGTAATTTTCCAACTTGGAGAATCCAGTCTATGGGATCCGAAGCCCTCCATGACCAAGGAATCAGGCCTGCCATTTTTCAAGCTCTTTCCATAGCATGGTGATTGGGGTTGATTGACGAATGGTGGGATGTTGTTGCTGCAGCTCCTGCCCTCCCTCTCCCCTTTACCTCTTGTTTATATCTCCTCTTTGTTGCCATGTCTTAATTTTGGCAGGAGTATCTCTGGGAAAGGGACTGCAGCTGTACATATTCCGACAAAGTGTCAGCATACTTGTCAAGATAGTGAAGTAATATGAAAAAAGAAGTTGGTGGAAATAAATACTATTTATTGGTTATTTACTTGTGGCAAATAGAACAGACCAGACAAGGAAATTTTACTGTGCGTATGCAAACTTGGCCAGTTTCCTGTTCATAGTTTGAAGACAGATCACTAAGTGAGTTCAAGCCTTGCTTAAAATATTTTAAATTTCCATGAGACCTAAAAATTGATGCACATAGAAGTCAGGAGCACAAAATCACTGTGGGATCCCTCTGCAGTTCCTGGAGGTACTGCAAGAGTGTGCTTTGACCACAGGCAGGCTGAACCATCCTTCGGGAGCACGTTCCTCTCTTCATGAGCACTTGGGTTGGATGTCCACAGCAGGAGTGTTGGGCCAGGAAAGAGTTTTTACTTACCAGTTGCGAAATCCCAGAGCAGCAATGCTAACTCAGCCTAAACTTTAAATGAAAATTAAAACAAATCCCCTTTGGGATGAGATGGAAATGTCAGCCCAAGGAGGAATCTGTTCTCAGTAAGTTGCGAGCGACCGAAAGAGATACAAGTTGGAATCCAGCCTTGGCTGCACCACACACCATCTGTCAGCCTTGCAGAGCAAAAGAAAGGAAAAGCAGAAATCGTGTGATTATCCTCTCCCTCGCTGGAGAGCCCAGAGGCCAGAGAAGTGGCTTCTCTTCCCTGATACATTTCTTGAGATGGAAATGACACATCCATTTTCCCACACTGGCAACACCATGCATTGCTCTCTCGTCCCACTCGCTCTCCCGTTGGCAAGCAAGGACACAGACTGCCAGGCTGGGACCGGAGTGAAAGACTCTGTTCCCATGGTTAGATAGATGAGTTTAGCAAATTACAGGAGAAGAACAAGAGAGCAGGGGACGCTGAAGTCTCTCCACCATCTGCTGGTAAGGCACAGAGGCTTGTTCCTGCCCCAACAGGTGCCCAAGCTCTGCTGGATCTGAGCGCTTTCAGTCAGACCAGGCCTCTTCTCTCTCCTTCTCCCCCCTGCCCTTGCACATTTTCGTAACCTTGCAAAAGATTCAGACAACGTCATCTTTAGCCTACTGCAGGCAGTGCTTGGGAGCCACGTGAGGGACACTGAGGGGGATCAGCACACCAGCTCCATGGCCAATGAGTGGGGAGCTGGATGACACTCCCCTACCCGCCAACCCAGAAGAGGTGCAGGAATGTCTCTCCCCTGGCATTGCATTTTGAAAGATGTGTCTGGCAAGACAGCTAGCTGACTTTGGCAGGCACTACCAGCAGCGTGATAATTAATTAAAGCACAGTTGAGAAAATCGTCGTGCAAGCTTACTCCACAGCCAGATCCACAGCTCACTAGCAGAGCAGGGCATCCTGCTCTAGCCCATACCTCTTTATTTGAAGGAGTGTATCTCTTTGAAGGAGTAGTATCTCTTTATTTGATAGCAGCTCGCATTTTGCATTGAAAATAAGAGAGCAAGATGAAGAGGAATTAATCCTTGTGCTAATCAGTGAGAGAGGACCTTGTCTGCAAGATAAGGCAACCTGGGAACAGAACAGCAAGTCATACCACAGCAACAGAAAGGATAAGTAAGGCAGGACAGCTAAAGGCTATTTTACACAAGGAGGATCCCCTCCTCCTGTTGCCTGTGAGGCACTGAAGACTGAAGCCACTCTGCAAAACAGAAAGGGGAGCAGGAGGAACTGGTGCCTTGCCTACCGCAGTCAGAGCTGCAGCTGCTGCACAGCTCCCCGTATTTCTGAGCCTTCAGCTGAGCTCCTCCAGCTACCAACAACAGTGAAGTTGCACAGGTTGTGTTCCTGAATGCAGGTGGCTCCTGCTGTCACCTTTCCCACTGCTGCACATTTAGGGAGAATCAAGATAATCACGACATGCAGACTTTCCTGCAACCATGGCTCTGACCTTCCTGCACACCTACCTGTCACTGGGCTGCCCCTGTCCCTGCTGACAGGTACTTGCACCCCACGCTCACTGCCAGTGTGGAAAGGCAGGCAATACTGTGCCACAAAAAGGGCTTGTAGATCAGTGTTGGTGGGAAAGGCTTGCCACAGGTCACCCTCAAGTTCCTGGATGGCTTGATGCTGTATTGGTCCTTACTCAGAACATATGGAAGAGGCTCTGTCCAGGACGAGAGGACCACCACTACATGTGAACCTGTTGCTGTAGCCCAATTAGTCATTACAGACATAGGCAGGGATGAAGTCATTTTTTATCCTGAAACTGGGCTTTCATTAAAAATGTCTCGTTTTCACAAAAAGTTATTTAAAAATATATTTCATTGTTATATTTATACAAACTTAAAAGTAGGAGAAAAGGATTCCCTTTTTGTTTGTTTGTTTGTTTGAACTTACTAGCACAGAAATCACCTGGAAGCTCACTCCGACTTTTTGGATTTAATTTCATTTTTTTCTTTTCTGAGGGGGAAGAGAAAATTTAAATATTTATAGGGAGAGAAAAAGACTTCTTACTTACTTTCATTTCCTAGTCAGAAGGAAAGCAAAACATTGTTTTTGCTTGTTTCTAAGCAGATACTTTTGCTGGAAGACCTCTCATCCTGGAAGACCTCTCATCCTCAGATATCAAATCTTTTATATGAATAGAAAGAAAGCAGCACAGGAATTTCCAAAGTTAGTGTTAGTCTCTTTCTTGGTCTCTCTCCCCTCCTCCTCCCCTTTGCCCTATGTTTCAAGGTCTCTTTGGAGCATTGCTGTGGAAATCAAATTTTGAGGTTGATTCTCCTCTTGCTTGCTGTTATATGAGGCCACTGACTTTGCTTGGGGTTTAGCAGAGCTGTACCACACAAACCAGTGCTGCCCATGTTGTGTTGGAGACACTTGTGGGCTTGTTTTGACTTTAACCTTCCAAATGGTCTGTGGGTGCAAGGACCAGCCTAGTTATGCAACTCTTGTCTCCATTCCTCCAGACTTCCCCCCCTCTCCTCGTTAGAAATAATGTATTTTAGCTCTCACTCTATTACCTTCCACCCACTTTGGAATCCCCAAGTACTATAAATCAGGCTCTGTTTTACAGATGGAGCTTTGCCTTCCCCTGTAAGATTACATATTTCACAGAGGTAGCAAAACTCAAATCCAGTTAATGATTGCATCAAAGCACATTGAGTTGATGCCATGAGGCTCTTCTCCATCTTACCAGGACTATCTACAAGGGAAAGAAAGTTTCTGAACATTGGAAAATTTGCTGTGTCAGACTGGTGCAACTGCACATTGTTTAGTGTTCAGAGACACATTCTGCCTTAATGAAGTCCCATCTATTTCAGATTATTTTGCAGCTGGGTTTGCAAGAGACTTAGGCAACTTGTTCAAGAGCTGAGAAACCAGAATTATCCCCATGACACCTGTCTTTCATCACTTGAAAGTTTTCCTTTAGTGTTTTATTTTTAATTTTGCTTCTTTATTTTAGGTGGAGACTTCTCGTAACTCTTTCAGATTATGTCTTAAAATGGGGCATGGGCATGAGAAGGAACATAAAATTATGTGAACGAGCATTTTCATGTTAACAAGTTCGATTTTATTCTGAGTAGTTTGTAAATCTACTGCCTGCCCTTGGTATTGATGGGTTTCACGATCTGTACTGGGAATGAACTTAAAGTTGGACAGCATTTGCTATAACTGTGCAAAACAGGAGTCTTCACGCTCGGTTTTGCTCTGTGTTGGTAGCATCACCTGTGATTAAGATGGCATGATAGTGCCCATTACAGCAGCTTGCTTTAAATTGTTTGCCCTTTTAGTTTGTCAAATATTGCTTGGAAGGGATTGGAATTTTCCAGGAAGAATGTTGGAAGCTGGGTAGAGTCAGGCTGGTTTCTAAAGGGGAAATTACACTACAGAGTTTCAACTAAATTAGATCAAGAGAAATGCATTGTTTAGTCCACACCTGGGAAAAAAAAAAGACATGAGAAAATCCTTGCTGTTGCTTTGATGAGATGGTCTCAAACACCCATGAGAGGATATGCTTGATACTTAGCAAGCTGCAGCACAAACTGTATTTTTCCCTGCTCACACCACCACTACTTTCTGGTGAGGAAGGCTGGTTTCTCTCCTGACCTTCAATCTCCTCACCTCCTATCCCGTGGCTCTGACTCCCACTCTCTCCCACTGCCTCATTGACTGCTTTTTAGCCACCCCTCCCTGACCCTGCTGCCCTGGTTGTCTCAGTTGGAAAGAAAGTCCCAGCACGATCAGTTTGTACCCTCATTAAATTCTTCCAGTGCTTTTTGGATATAAATAGGGGCTGGTGGTGGAGGAACTTCAAGTTGTGTCCTGGGGGAGCTGTATTCTTACTTACAGATCTTACTGGTCTTTTAATGGAATCTAACGTTGCAAAGGTGACCCAGTTCTGCTACACTCTTATTGATAAATGGCCTTGATAATATGAATCAGGTATATTTTAGTCTCCTAAGGTGCCTGGTCTAAAAAGAATCAGTTACCCTCAAAGTGAATCCCATTTGCTTCATGTTGCAAAATGCAGGGAGTCATCATTCCCTGCGTGTGTCATAAACTGCTTTATGAAGCTGGGCCTTTGACAACACTCTGCACCATGAAATGAAAACTGATCTTGTTATTAGTTTAATATTTCTCTATTACATGTCCTTACATAACTGATCTTTCACCTGGTGGCCACCGATGCAAAGCTGCTCCCAAACCGTGTTGCTGGGAGAAGGGCAGAGAGAGTTGAAAAGCTCCAACAGGCAACTTCGCTTTTCTCGAGAGTACAGCTGCAATCTCCTGAGAATTAATTTATGCTCCAAACTCGCATCCCCTCCAGTGCTGGCAAAAAAA
>NW_010287452.1:0-4250 GCF_000700745.2 Antrostomus carolinensis
GGTAGCGCGGAGCGCGGCTCGTGTGTCTGTGGTAAGGGGAAGGGCCTTTGTAAACACATCCGAGCGGGGCTGTGGGTGCTGGTGTCCGCTGCAAAGCCTGCCCTGTGAGGTGGATGCAGTAATGCTGTGAGACAGGGTGTGTCTGTGAGACTGAAACCAGGGTTTGTGGATGCACACAAAGTTTAGGAACAGGGTGGCCTGCTAGTGGGAACCCCTCTGCCTTCCCTGTCCCCGTGTTCCCGGAGGGCACGTTTAAGCCTCCTGATGTCCCAGATGTGGAAGTTGGATGGGTGTGGTACTGCTGTGGTGTTACAGAGGATTTATAAAGAACAGTGCTGGCTGAGATCTGGTGTCTCTGGGGCAGCCAGTTGTGCGGTTCTGAAATCCTGTTGCTCACTTGACAGATTTGATGAAAAGGAGAATGTATCGAACTGCATCCAGCTGAAGACTTCAGTTATTAAAGGTATTAAGAATCAACTGATAGACCAGTTTCCTGTTATTGAACCATGGCTAAACCACATTATGCCAAAGAAAGACCCAGTCAAAATAGTAAGATGGTAAGTTTCTTTTCTCTTTACCTTTGATTCCAAGGTGATAGGATTGCTTCCTTCATATGTTTATTTTGTATAGTAGATGAATGTAATATTTTTGAAAAGCATCTCATTTCTTATAGATAATAGGCCATGTTATGGCCAAACCAGAAAGTTGGCATGTGCTCATCATGCTCTTGAAGGACCATGATGAAAGGAGGCTAGCAGGACGCTTGGGGAAAACAGAAATGCTGCCTGCTGGTGAATGTGCAGCATATTTGGGGACTTTCTGCCTGTTGTTGAAGGGAAGCGTTCAGCTTTATGGGTGTGGAAGCTCAAACTTGTTTGTACAGCTTCCAGGAGCATTTTTTTACTATTTTTGGGCTTCCATATATTATTTGGATTACTTTCTTTTTTCTTAAATAGAGGGTAGTGTATTTTTGCTGATTCTTTCTCCTTGTCCACTCTTCATATTAGAAAAACTCAAAGAAATGCAGTTTGTGAACAGCTGGATGTTTGTCTGTAGATCTTTTCTCTTTTTCTTTCCCTTTTTTTAAAGGGGAAGGAAGTGTACAGGAGGCCAGTGTTGAAGAACAAGCCATAAAAAAGATAGTATTTTTAGTTTTAAATTTTCTTGCTAATTTGACTGTCTTAATTTTCAGATGCTGAAATAGACCAGACTCTGTGAAGTGAAATATTTCATTTAAACTATATTTTTAATGTTTCCTTTAAACTAAAAGGATTAAGTAGCTATTGGAATTTTTTTTTTTAATCTTGCAGTCATGAACATATAGAAATCCTCACTGTGAATGGGGAGTTGCTGTTCTTCAGACAGAGAGAAGGGATTTTTTACCCCACGCTAAGGTTGCTTCACAAATGTAAGTTTCCTGAGGATGGGAGTGGTGGGTGGAGAGGGGCCAGTCCATGATTCCACAGGGCTTCTGTAGAACCAAACTGAAAAGAACTTACTGATTATGTGTGTATATATATTCCAGAATTGATCTTAACAACATAACATACCCTCTCAACTGTAATTTGCTGTTTTGCTATTTCAGGTGCCTGTATGGATTGCTTCCCCCATAATTATTGTAATGCTGTATGTTAAGCAATCTGAACTTTGATTTCTAAGAATTAAATTGTGCAAAGGTCTGCAAAAAAATCTTGAGAGAGGTTTCCCTAGGACAGAGATCTAAATTTCCTGTTGTTAGTCACTGTCTTTGTTCTTTCAAGTCTTCCTTTAAACCCTTTTTGCTTCCTTCCAAATACCTGTAGGGTCTTAGTAGAAAAATATTCTTTAATCACGAGTTTAATGATGTAATGTGTGCTTGTCTCCTTTAAGAATCTATGCTGCATGTTTTTTACTTTTTACAGTTTACTCTTGCCTTATTTTTCTTGCTGTTCTCACTGTTCTGCTTGATTGCGTTACTCTGATTTGGATGAGTGTAGGTGTCCCTAAAAATGTTACTCTCAATGTTTGAAATACTTCAGGAAGGTGTGTGCACTTAAAGGATGGCTTGGAGAGCTTGCAGCCTTCATTAATTCTGCACATCTTTTGCCTTTTTTGTCCTGTTAACATTAAACTCTTTCTTTTTCACCTAAGAGGCTATACATGTAATTTGAGGGATTTAAGACCCCTTGATTTTAAGACCTCTTAGTATTTGGGCGATCGTGTGATTATTTTCATTGTGGGAACTTGTTAGGATTGTTACTTGCTCTATGTGTATGTGAGCCTGCAGGAGGCACAGGCCTAGTGCTGGGTTACCCTTTGGTTCTCAGATCAAAGCTGTGGTACCAGTGTCCTCTCAGGACAGCACAGCCCAGCAGGAGCTCTGGACATTCCTACCCTCATAGCACACTAGATATCTAATTGCACCATCTACACTGACTTGATAATGAGTTACTCATGTTGTCATCTTGCTGTATTAATTGTGATGCTGTATCTTTCCCCTCCTAGACCCATTTATTCTACCACATCAGCAGGTTGATAAAGGCGCCATTAAGTTTGTACTAAGTGGAGCTAATATAATGTGCCCTGGCCTGACGTCTCCTGGAGCAAAACTTTACCCTGCTGCTGTTGATACTGTTGTCGTATCCTTCTTTAACTATGAATTACTGCTTGTTAAATTCCTGTTCTTGGCTGATCATAATCTGAATTATTTTGGATTTTAATGGCATTTAATGGAATAACTAGTAATCTGACAAGAGCTGCAGAGGTTCAGGTGTTATTTGGCAAAGTTAAAATTGTTCTTAATTTTTTTTTTTTTGTACTTAGTGCGATGTTCCAAACCAAATAACTGTTCCTGCTGTGCTGTTGGGTGGGATGCTGTTCTATTAATCTCATTGGTAGTTGGAGCTCAGTTGTGATTTTGTGCAGAACTGTAAAAATAGATGAAGTACAGTGTAATTTGTCCCCTGCCTCCTCCTTAATCAATCTTGTATCTCCTTCAGTTACAGAATAATTTGCTCCTGTTCCCAGGGAATTTGGAAGGATGTGTAGAATGAGCTTTGCTGTAGTCAGGACTTGCTCTATGTGTCTGATGAAGTTAGAATATGTAAAATGAGGAAAATATGCTAATTCACTCATGCTCATTATATTACTAAGGAACCCTGAGCAAATACAACATTGCTGATACTAAGCTGTGCTGCTTTGTTGTTAGATGCTATAGGAACAGATCAGCAGTTAGCATCACGTGTTGCTAAGCTTTGAAAAGGACATCTGATGTCAGTACTTCTGTTTTTGTAGATTTGTGTCTCAATTCTTCTGTACCCTGGAATCTAAAATGGCCCCAAAAACATGCAGTTTTGTTGCAGAAAGGGTGAGACTATAATCTGTGTTGGGTGCAAAGGAAGAGACGGAGTGTAGTGCTGGGAGATCTTTTTCTGTAATTGCTGTTTGAAGTTCTTAAATAGATGCTTTGTTCTGCCCACTGTGATTCAGCTGTTAAATGCAGTGCTTTGTTTTGCTTATCTGTTAAGAGCTAGAGCTCTAGAATTACTAAAAGGGTAAAAGTTCAGCATGGGATTTTGAAACTGTCCAAAAAGTTGTTTCCTCATATTGCTTTTACTTTTCTGAAATAGTTTTTTTTTTTTTTAAATTAAAAAAATAATCTGTTTTCCTTAGCAGTAATTTGTAGGCAATAATGGCCGAGGGAAAACAACATGCATTATGTGTGGGAGTAATGAAGATGTCAGCTGAGGACATGTAAGTGTTTTAAAAATTGAAATATAACCTGCCCCATGCCATTATTCCTATGTTAGCTTGGAATATAAGCACCACTGCCAAGGTTACTGCATCACTGCTGCAGCATATGTTGTTCAAGTACATAATTTTTTTAACATTTCATTTTGTTTAACATTCAGGGAAAGAAGAGGAGGCAGGGAATATCTTCCCTACCTATTTGTTTACCACATTGAATCAAAATAGTTCTTTGCATGTGAATATGGATTTTAAAATGCACAACAATGGTACTACTGTTGAATGCTAATATTTCTTGCTCTCTGATCATACCTTCTTAAAGATCTTGCTGAGCAAGGAAATATTTGTATAGAGTATTTACTACCTGGGCTGGGCAAGAGATGTAATTTGGATTTGAGGAGGCTGAAAAACATTGAAGTGATTTTTGTCTGCAGGGACAGCAGGGACTGAAGTCCTGCTGCTACTTGGTTGACCAGCTGGGCTTTTGTCTGGGACCTTCTCTTTTTCTCTGCCTTGTATCCACC
>NW_010287452.1:4282-10438 GCF_000700745.2 Antrostomus carolinensis
TCTTGTGAAATGTGGAGGTCTTTTCAGGCAATAAACATCAGCTGGAAACTATTTGAGAAGGAGAAGGGACAGAAAATGGAAATGGGTGTTAGTTGTTCTTAGCATTCAGCAAGTGTTAAATTCTACGTAGCTAAAGCACTTTGTCATTTTAAGTTCTGCAATATCTTGCAGCAGGATGTGAGATGCACCCAGCAGGTTTGGGCTGCATTGGTTCCAGCCCCATCTAGGACTTGTGTGGGGTGGGAAGCTGATTTTGATGAAAAGAAGTCACTTTCTTGTGGGGATAATTCTCAGCAGATCATCTTCTGTACTGGGTCACTTTGTGGCCCTAAGTTGTAACGGTGGGACAAAGGAGAGAGGTGGGACTGTTTCGGAAGACAGAGGTAAGAGTGGGACTGCAGCAACCTGGATTTGCACCTGATACAGCTGTTGAGGAATTCTCTTCCTCAGGATTCTTTGTAGTGCCTTCAAAAGACTTGAAGAGTAGGTGGAAAGAAACAATACTTCTGTCCCAGTCCTACGTCTGTAGTGATCTGCTGTGATCCCTGCAAACCAATATTGCCTCTATTCCTCATCCTAACTTCACGTTCAGCAGCCTGGCAGCTGAATACCCTGTTCCTGTGAGAAGCGACATGAACTGCAGAGGGAAATGAAATGAGACTGGTCTAGGCAGCCCCTTAGCGTGCTTTTTTGTGTAATAGTGTTTAAAACAGAAAATTGTGAAACAGTATGATTTCAGTCACTCGGTGTGATTGTGATACATGAAGTGTTAATGCAATTAACATAGCAGTATTTTCCTTCCTGATTACTTTTTGGACAAGCTGTATAAGTAATGGAACACTTAGTATAGATAGAGTAAATTATATTCTCCAGGGGAATGGAACTTGTTCTTACTCTAGAATGATGAGATTTGCTTGTTTATTGTGACAAAACTAGATTTTTCCATGGAATAATATCCCATGATGAACACAAATCCCATGAAGACGCACAAAACAACCACTTCTAAAAGATTACATGACTCAACAGATACAGAAGGATAGTATGTCTGCAACATGCTGCCAGTCCTGGGCACATAAATTTCACATGTATAATTCCTTATTGAGTTGGGTAGATGTCTTGCCACTAGCAGTGAAGCAGCTCAGCCATGTTGGATTGGATCAGTGCCACACTTGGAAGCAGAACCTGGCAAATTCCACATTCCAGCCGTGTTACACCACCTCCTGTGCTAGAAGGGGCAGAGTCACTTACAACTGCTGTGCTACTTTGATAGAGAAATGCTAAATTAAGAAAAGTAGCAGAAGTGTTGTCTGAAGAGCTGCCTCCCACAAAGAACAGTTAAAAACGCTGTGGAAGGTTGTTGACAAAACGTGGAAGGCAAATACTGTTATCCCTGGCAATGTGCGTACATGCAATAACAAATATTGTTTCTTGGGCACCTGCTGTTGAGGATTGTGGCTGTGGGTGATAGCTTCTCCCCTTCCGGTTGATAAGTGTTGTGTTTTCTACTTTGTGTATCTTGCACTGCTCTAATATTTAACCTGCCTAACGCTTCTGTCCCTTTTTCCTTCTTCTACAGTGAGAAGGTCAACAAAGGGATTGGTATCGAAAATATCCACTACTTAAATGATGGCCTTTGGCATATGAAGACCTACAAGTGAAACAAAAGGAACTGTGTTACTCCAAAGGAATGCACTTAGATTAAATGTGGACTGCTTTGTAATTCCTTGTTTTTAATGTGACTGAATGTACAAATTATTTTGTTCTGTGGCTACGCTAAATAAATCAACTGAATGCGAAAGTACTGTTAGGCTACAATAGTTTTCTAGATTTCTTTTTGTTACAGTTCTTTTGTTTTGTCTTAAACCCGTGTCTTCAGTGACTGAAGGTACCTGATGAAAAGATCCTGCATGGACTGTGAGTAGACTATTTCAAACAGAAAGGAAGAAAAAGACAATAAATGTTTACATTTTTGTGCTCTTTGGAAAAGAGTAATATAAAGTGTAAGTCAGATGTAGTTAATATGGTTTATAAAACCTCTGGAACATTTCAGATTTTTTTTTTCTTCTGATTAACATCTTGTTAGTCTGCCTGTTTCTTGAATGTGGAGAAATCGTTTTTTTGACATTTATTTTTTTAACTAATTTATTAACAGCTTTAACTTCAGTATTTTACTTCAGGATTTTCTCTTTTTTAATACGTGTTTATCTGTATAGGATTTATGAACTTTAAACCAGTATGTGGACTAGAACTTTTTATGCTAGTTCATATCTGAAGAATATATATATACATGTTCAAATTTCTACCTGCCAAAACTGATATCACTCTCCTTATAGTGGAGTTTATAGTAATGGTGAGCATACTCCAAATGGAGCATGTGCCAACTTGGTTCCTGATGCTCTACTCCCTGTTTGCCGCCTTATTTTAGGAGCAGAAACAAAATCACTGTTTAACAAAGGCATGATAGCAAAACACGGTTATCAGTGTAGCCAGAAGCAACTTCTTCAGGTGGAACTTCAAGAGATCTCGGCTTGTGCACACTGCCACATGTATGTACATCTACAGAACAGGTTAAAGAGCACTGAGTATTTGTCTGGGTAATCACAACTCTCTGTTCAGCAACTGCTTACCTATGGAAAACAGCCTGTGCCATGGAATAACTTAATAAACTAAGGAAACTTTAAGGTCTGTCACTCATAACTCTGTCTCTGGAAGCATTTATTAATATTTCAAGTCTCTATTCTAACACATAATGGCAGAACATAATTGTGTGTGCAAGTGCCTTGTCTTGGTGCTGTTCTGCATGTTTGATTTCCCCACTCTGGGGCCTTTACAGAAGGTAGTGGCAGAGGTGTTCTCCCCCGAATTCTGAAGTCAAATTAAGACATGGGAGATGGACTGTGTTACCTAGTATATGCTAATTCTAAATTTCTCCTGTAAAATTATTTACGTGCTTGTACTTTTGAAAAATGACAGGGTAAATCTGAAACTATTTATTAATGTAGGCAGATAAAAATTAAGGTGATTATTACAGCAGCATTGCAGAAAAAAGTTGCAGACTTTCCTTTCAGAATGCTGATGGCTATTTTCATGCATCTTAGACTGCTATAAATGTACTAATTCCTTGTTAGTGCCAGGGGGAATGGTTTGTGCTTTAGCCTTTCTTTTTTGCATCAGATGAGCTAGTCTTGAGTTCTGAGGCTTGCTTTTTTCCCTTCCATCCTGTTTCTCCCTGTTGTGTTACAGTACCTCTCAAAGCTGTGATAAATAAGGTTTATTCTGGTTTGAATCAACTCCCATTCTTTTCCCTTGACTTGCCCCATGACTAGTGTTGTTGCAGTGAGAGGAGAACTGTCTTTAATACCAGAAACACCAAGGAAACCAAAATTTTACTTTCTTTGGCTTTGTCAGAGTATTCCCAACTGTGGATCTGCCTTTTAAAAATGATTCTGTAAGCAGATACAAGTTAAATCATGTTTAATTTAATTCATATACCAACTTAGCAAAACATTGTCAAAAGTACTAATGTTTTATCTAGGTTTTGGCAGCAGCTGTGTACATGTTTGTCTTGCTGCTGAGCTCTGACTGACATAGAGGAGGAGAATGTGCAAAAGGTGAGACAAGGTGCACCTTCTGAAACAGCTGAGCTGGGGTAGCTTGCCTGGGGCTCTGAGCAGTTGCCAAAAATGAAGGACCTGATGTTTAAAACAAAAAAGATGTGGATATTGTCATTTGTGAAGCAGCTGTTTCACTTCCCCCTCTGTGCCCTCGCAGCTCAGGATAGGATGAGGTATTGCAAATGGCCTGTTAAAGAAAGGTGAGATAACATACTATGTTCTCAGGTCTTTTATGGTGCTGTAGTACCAACAAAGCCTGTGCTAGTCCTGGACGTACCTTCCTTAAGTCTTGAAACATCCAGGTCATGTCAGGGAATTCTAAATGGGGTAAAGAGGGAAGTGCTGTTTATTCCCACTTGCTGTGACTGGAAGGCAGTGTGACCTGGTAACTTGTATAAAACTCATTTCAAGTGCACTCAAGTGTGGAAAAAACAAATCCAAACCCCACAACCACCCACTGCTGCATGTTGCTTTGTTGTGCACATAACCTGTTTTGATTAATCTTCAAAAAAAGGGTGGGAGTGCAACCCTGTCTTACTCTTTCTGCATCTTGGTGTTAAAAATACCTTTATATCCACACTACATTTGTATTGACAGTTAACCAACTTCTTCCTTGTAAATACCATTAGCACCATGAACATAAGTGAAAATAACACAGAACCTTTGTTCTAATACACTTGTATAGGAGGTGAAATTTGAAATGAGCAATTACTCTTGTGCTAACAGGGTACTTGACCATGTTAATACTTATTCAAATATAGTTATCTCCTCCTTTTGTCTGCATAAAAACACCAGTCCAAAGGTCACCTAATAGTACTGTGCTGCAGTTCCTAACAGATTTCTAAATCGGCTTGCTTTCTGCTAATTCCTTACTGGGTTAGGAGGCTGCACATAAAGCCACAGGTGCTGCATAAACAGCACAGCTCAAGCTACTGTGTAGTTTAGTGTAGAGGAAACAGCTTGAAGTTAGTCTTTGAGACTGAATCTGGAGTCAGTTTTATTGTTGCAGCTTAGAAAGATATAAAGACATTCTGGATATGCCTGGAAGAATTGAAAGAATCAAAATCTTGCAAAAATATATTTGTAACAGTAGACTAAAGTTCATTTGAGCTTTCATTAATAAATATTTACATGTACAAACCCCCCCATATAAACTTAGTTTCCTTTTTATCATAAACATTAACAACTTTTTTATAATTTCATTCCAGAAGCACTTCTGTATAAAAGATTTAGGAAAAAAGTCCTCCTTCCACTTTTAAAATTAAGAGCTTCACCCAATCTCAATGTGCAAAAATGAAAAAAAGGAAAAAAATTGTACAGCAGTACCACCAGATACAAAAATCAGATCAGTCAGTGCAAATGCACATCATGGAAAGAGCCGACTCTGGTTCCAGGTCTCCTCTGAAGGTGTCAGTCGTTGTCTGAGCCCGCGGGTGGGAGGAAGACGAGTGCGTCGTTGTAGGTGTGGCCGTAGGGTCGCAGCCTGTAAACGCCGTACATCATCACGTGCATGTGGTTGGGGGCCAGCCCGCTGAACGTGATGGCCATGTCGGAGCAGCAGCCATCCACCACCTGCTGAGGGTGACTAGACATGGCTTCCTTAATGAGAGCACCCACTGATTTAGTGTTAAAGACGTCTTTTCCTTCTGAATCTTCGGCGTTTTCGGCAAAGACTCCAGTGTACTTCAGGCAGATGGCCAGCTGTTTGTCCTCAGCAAGCTTCCAAATCATACCTCCCTGCTCCGGACACTTGTCAGAGTCTTCGAGAACACGGGAGAGTCGTCTTAGTGATTCAATGCTTAAGACTATTCCTCCCTCACCATCGACATACTCAAGGTCCCCAGATTTCACAGTATGGCCTATGTAAAAAGGCTGTGAAGGGTCTTTTTTCAGTAAAAAATACTTGAGATTTTCAATTATAGCAAATGTTGTTGGATATGCAAGGAAAAACCAGTTGAATTCGTCTTTATAGCGTTCATATGTTATCTTGTAAGCTTTTCTCATCATCACCCACATATCATTTGTGTTCAGGGCTACAGAATTAAACACTTTGACCTTTTCAGAGCTGTAGAATTCCACTTTGTCACAGTGCTTGCTCCACGTCTCCTTCACTGCTGCCCAGTGCCCCAGATCTTTCGGTTTCACCAGGATGATGCAATAAACACGGATACTTTTACTAAGCTCCATGCGTTCACCTTCCGAGAGGTTTAGGACATCCTCTTTGTTGGGAGCCTGGATGTGATGGTGCTGGTGGCGATGTGCCTTAATCCCGAGACCCAGCCTGATGTGCCCGAGCAGTGTCACCAGCACGCAGCAGGCTCCCCCGAGCACCACGCCCTTGGCGAAGGAGCTGCTCTCAGAAATCATGTTTCCTGCAAAGCAGACACACTGTCAGCACACACGGGAACGCTTTCTGCCGGCGGCGGTTCCCTCACCGTGTGCACCGGCCAAACGCCAGCTCCCGGTCCGGGTCCCGTTACCGCTAGCGGTACGGCAGAGCCCCGCGGGACGGGTCTTGTACCCCGGGCCCGCTCTACCCGCA
>NW_010287453.1:0-1708 GCF_000700745.2 Antrostomus carolinensis
TGTGGGTCCCTTCCAACTCACAGCGTTCTATGATTAGCATTGGGGATGCATTTATTGCTGTGTCCACATTAAAGCAAACTTTTACATGACTCTGCCTTAGCAAAGGTGAGGATTCAACACGGGGTCATACCTTCAGGTTATTATGCTGTTTTACAAACTCAGCTGTCAGCAATAAAATTTTAGTCTTATAGTGTCCTAAGAAAAGGTTTCCCAAGCTATTTGTATTTCGTAAGCAAGATAGTTTCTTTTAGTTTTAAAAATACTTTATCCATGTAGCATATTTTAATAGCTTGAAGAGCTTCCTTGGGATTAATAGAGTGAAATTTAAATATTGCATAAAAGAAATTACAGAGAACCAGGTTTAATTCTGGTGGATCCAGTTGCAAGGCTCCTGAGGCCGGTATTTGTTGTCTAACTACAGAGATACTCAGCCTTCCCTAGAGAGTGGGTGTGCTTTGGTGATGCTTCCAACCTTCAGTCTTCACCCATGGGAGTCTGGGGCTGGGTGTGTTGTATCAGCTCCGTGCCTACATCCTCCAGAGGTGATGTGGATCCTGCTTCCTACCTCTTACCCATGTTTGATAATCAAGGAATGGAGCTTAAAGTGTTCTGGTCTGGAAAAATTGGTTAAACTTCTTAACAAAATGAAAGACACTCATTTTGAGTGTCCTCATAAACAACAGTGCGTTGGTGTCAGTGGCGTGTGTATCCACAATTATATTTCACTCCTCATTTAATACTAAAATAATTTCAGCAAAAACTTAGTCCCATTGACACACTTGGACATTTATTTTTATTTTATTTTATTTTATTTTATTTTATTTTATTTTATTTTATTTTATTTTATTTTATTTTATTTTATTTTATTTTATTTTATTTTATTTTATTTTATTTTTATGAACTCAATCGCATTTGCCTCTGAGGCTTTGATTTTTTCCAGGCAGAAACTAATTACTGGCTGTAATATTCCATGGAGGATTGGGATGTCAGAACGAGTGCTGGATGGTCTCTGGCCTGGAACACGTCCACAGACCACACCTTGCATGAGAGGAGGTGGTTTTGATGCAGGAGATTCCTCCTTAAAGGCTGCAAATTGATCTGTTTGCAGTGTTGGAAACATCCCTCTGCTGCTCTGCAGTTCTGCTGGTGTGTGCTGGGCTTGTTAGAGAGTGACCCAAAATGGGTCTGATTGTTCAGTTCCGTTGTGGTTTCTCATGAGACAGTTTGTTTTTATCTGCAGCGTTATTTAGCCCTGTTAAAATGGAGAAAACACATGCCTGGTAAGGATGAAATGAATGCTGAAGGCACTCGGAGGTAATTGGTGTTGCTGGCCTTCTCCAAAATCAGGGACATACAAGAAGAGATGATAAAAAAACCAACCAAACACCAAAAAACAAACAAAAAAATAACGTTTTCAATGTTATCCTGCTGTTATCTGCCCTGCAAGGCTGATTTATGTGCTGTATCATCTGTGGCTGTCTCCTCGTGTGCAGGATAAATTAACTCTTTCCACAGGAGACACAGAAAAGCTGGATGGGCTCCTGATGGGCACTGTGCTGGTAGGATTGCAGTTACTGGCAGGTAGTGAAACATCGTATTGAAGCATTGAAGTGGTCACAGCAACCCCATGCAGCACGACAGGCTTGGGGAGGGGTGACTGGAAAGATGCCTAGCAGAGAGTCACCTGGAGGTGTTGGTTGAACATGAG
>NW_010287454.1:0-1823 GCF_000700745.2 Antrostomus carolinensis
GCAGGGTGATGGAGTGGTGGGACTGGCAAAGCAGTGGTGAGCAGTGAGGGTGGGCAGCCTGGGATTTATCAGTCTGGGCAGCAGAACTCTTCCCTTGCAAACTGGAAGTTCAAATAACCTCATGGTTGATGCTGGTTGGCAGGGAAGTGTTATCCCAGCTCAGCCCTAGATCACCCAGGGTATCTGCTGGCAGCTAGCGAGGAACCTCTGGACAGTGATTCAGCAGCCCTGTCGGGTGGCTGGGCCATGTGAGGAGGATGCTATTTATTCATCATTAATTAGCCCCTTCACAGCCATAGTTGCCATGCCAAGGTATCCACCGTTTGCCGTTGTTGGAGATGAGATGCTGAGCTAGAAGGTCGTTTGGACTAATTCAATGTAGCTGCTTTGAGGCAGGATATCAGTTTTCTATTAAAAACATGAAAACAACCCCAGTCCAGTCTCCTGGTGGCTCCATCTTCCCACAGGGACAGCAAACGATGTGGTTTTCACCTCTCTTTGCTTGAGCATATTCTTAACATATTATTAGGTTGCCCAAGGAAGTTGTAGATGCCCCCTCCCTGGAAGTGTTTAAGGCCAGGCTGGATGAGGCTTTGGGCAACCTGGTATAGTGGAAGGTGTCCCTGCTGATGGTAGGGGGGTTGGGACTGGATGAGCTTTAAGGTCCCTTCCAATCCAAACCATTCTATGATTCTATGATTCTATGATTAATGAGCTTTTTTTGTATCCACAGCTCTGCTCATTTAAGGTTTCCATCTCTGGAGATCTTGTCGCTGGATGATAATCACCTGTCAGACCCCAGTGTCTTTGTGAGCCTGGCTCATCTCTGCAGGTACAGCAACACAGCTCTGATTTTTGGGGGCTGGCAGCTCTCTCCATCAGCTGTTGCTCAGTAGCTTAAAATGAAAACCCAAAATCTTTGTGATTCACTTGGGTCCTTCCCTGTTTGGACTTTCTAGTATTACAAATGGGACTGAATGGAAGCAAACAACCTGCTGCAAAGCACCAGCTGGCCAAACCCAGCAGGTGGCTGGTAATTCAGCTCCTGCCCTTGTGTGTTTGCTGATCTCCAGGTCTGATTTGAGAGAAATGGCAGGTTTTTTTCTCCATTTTCCCTTCTTTGCCCCAGATTCATCATTATTTCAATGCAGCAAGACTAGGAAAGGCTGTGGATCAGCTCCTGTTTAATGTGGGCTTTCATGATGCTAAGCTAAAGAGGTGTCACTAGGAAGTGGAGCAGCTCACATACCCCTCAGCTGGGCTGTGCTGGGTTTGGGGACAGCACAGAGACCTTCTGATGTTCCCCCTGGTGCTTCCAGTGCTGTGAACTAGAGGTGGGAATTGGATCTGCCTTGTTGCCCTGGCTCCACCAAGACATTCCCAGAGGAAACTGCACATTGTCCACAGTGATTGTGAGAGGGGAGGGGGAGTGGGTGAGATTTAGGCATGAAACTTCAGGGCTGGAGTGTGGAGATTTGGTTTCTGCTCTTCCCTAAACTGTCTTGTGGCCTTGGACAAGTGCATTGGTGATATTATACTCCAGGGAAGGGTGGGACATTGTTATGGAATCCCAGTAGGATCACAGCTTCTCAGAACCCTGGGTGATTTAATGAACTGCTAGGATGTCTCCTTGATGTTAAATTATCATCAAGAGGTGAACTTAGAGGTAGGTGACCCTTGGGCTTGTGTGTAGGACTGAAGTTATGGGCTTCAGAGGCAACACTGGTCTGTGCTGGGACCTGAGCCTGTGGTTGGGGTTTGGAGAGGAGAGGGGACGTGGCAGCAAGATGTTCACAGAGTGGGAGAAGAACTGATGGAGAGCA
>NW_010287455.1:0-2501 GCF_000700745.2 Antrostomus carolinensis
GGGGGTTGGAACTGGATGAGCTTTAAGGTCCCTTCCAACCCAAACCATTCAGTGATTCTACAACAGGTGTCTATCAGTGCCTAAGCAGAGCAGTGTCCAGCCTGGAGCTCACTTTTCTAAACAGCTGCCACACACAGTCCAGCCGCTCACAGAACAGTGGTCTGTGTCCAAGGCAGTTGCTCAGATTAACAGACAAACTCAATTCCAGGCATATCCTGGCACGAAGCAGAACCACTCAGCTTCTACTAGAGCCACTGAACTCATCTGCAGCCACAGTTGTGCTGGGGACAGGCAGGAGACTGGCTAGAAGGCCAGAGGAATAGTTTTGGGAGCAACAGTCCTGCAGCCCCTCTCCACTATCCTGGAGAAGCAGCTGGTGACGAGTGCCCAAGCCCTGTTACAGTCTCAGCTGCTCATCCACAGCTCTTGGCTCGCTCTCAAACTCCAAGTCAGCGGCTGGTGGCAGAGAGATCAAACATCAGCTTCATTGATCAAAGCAAACCCAATGTCACTTCAGACCTGCAGTGCTATTCTGGCCCATGCTACCTGCGATGGAGGGGCTGGCTGCTCACATTTCAGAAAGGGCAACACCATGGTCCATCCCAGCTGGCTCCCTGCTCAGCTGCTCGGTGGCCTGCCTTCCCTCACACAGTGCAGAGGACATGTCTCACCCCCACGTATCCTCCATGCTTGTTCAGAGACCAAACCATCACATTCACAGTCCTTGCCCAGGGTCATTTCACAGTCCAAGCTCTCTAGGACTGCTGGACTTGGCTGAGCAAGCTCAGAGCTACCTCCTCCTGCACATTTATTTCAAAGCACAGGTCGTATTCAAAGGCTGGACTTGTGGTTGAATTTCCACCCCCAAAGTAACATAATAGAACACATGTTGATTGTCCTGATAGGCATTTAATCAGCTTCCTCAGCAGAACTTCCTCCTAGAACATTGTTCAAGGCTTGCCCCCCCTCCTTATCAGCTTCCCGAGAGACTCAAGACATGGTAGCAGTTAACGATAAGTTCACCAGCACTGAACCACTTAAGCCACCCCCTTATCATGGCCAGCTAGCTACAGTGACATTTGGCTCACACACTAGCACCTAACACTGCTTTGGATTCCTTGTCTTCTCTGATACCGATATGGATGCTGTTGAACCTTCTTTTGTGGTACTGCCAGCCCACCAAGAGACAAATGTCACATGGAGACTATGTCTTACCAAGTTAGAGATTGCCGCTCTGGCATGGTCCATTGCCTTCTGGAAGAGGCTCGCCAACTTCACCAAAGCCCTAGAAGTTCAGAACACAACAGGTCAAGTCAGGCTGTTCCCCAGCCGCTATGTTAAGATGTCCAAGGTTAGTCACTGTCACCAGTGCAATGCTTGCCCGTGGATTTTATGTGCACACTTCTATGGCTTCAGTGAACCAACATAAACCTTGAATGCAAGCTAGAAGTTCACATACTCCCACTGCAAATACAAGTTCTGATGAACAAACCAACTCTTTCTATCAAACTCTGGGGATGAGGGTGGGGAAGGTGTCTATGACTGAGAAATACAGTCTCAAATGGCTAATTTCAGCCAAGGGTCTTATTAATGGCAGGGCCACCTCCATTCAGGGAGCGCTCGCAAGAGGCACTTGTTCAGCTGTGACAGCCGACACCACACATCCTGGGGTCTGTCTCAATGACAGGATGGAGACAAGAGTCTGATTAGTAGCCAAAGTATCACAAAGCTGTAAGCCAAAGCAGCACAAACTCCTGCCCTGCCAAAACACTTCCGATTGCGAGGTCCCTTCTAGATGGCCATATTCTTTATCACTTTATGAAGGCAATTTCAGAATAGCCAAGAGCAACTCTCCAAAAGCATTTCAGTAACTTTTACAGTTTGGATTTCTCCAGACAGCAAACTTATCTGGAAAATAGACTGTAACTGATTTTCTTCAGCACTTCTTCCTTAAAAGATGTTTGGAAAAGCTTTGTAAGTTACTGATGAGACAGCTCCAGTTGGGACAGTGTAGGCTGGCAGCATGCAACTTGAGTGTGCCCTCAGGCAGCACTGCTTAGAAATGACTCTGAAATGTGCAGAGTGGTGCCTGTGGATTAGCTTTACACCTGTGAGCTCTGCAATATAAACAGGTTTTATCTGGGGATCAAAGGTTAACAGCAGCCATCCGCTCATTTCACCTCTTTTGTTTAGGGCAGGGGTACATGGAGATGAATCCCCAGCAGCTCCGAGGAGCCTTTTCCAAGTGACAGCCTGAGGCCCAGGCTCCCACCTGGCAAGCAAGGCACGACACAGGGCATGCGTGTGGAGGGACGGCCTCTTAAAAGCCAGAGCAGCTAACGCAGGGGAAGAGTCGGGGAAGCACAAAGGGGCTGCGGGCACCGCACCGGGCAGGGATGCTCCCCGGGAGCGCAGGGTCCCCCCCGCCCCGCACCCACCGCCCCGCAGCAGCAGCAGCGCTCGCCCCGAACCCCTCCGCAGCCCGGGGGAGAGCACGTGCT
>NW_010287456.1:0-696 GCF_000700745.2 Antrostomus carolinensis
TAATATTCATATATAAATATATATTTATATTATATTCTTAAAATATACACACATACATTGCCTACAGGAAAATGTAGACGTTTTCCTACTGCCTGATGTAGGCATTAGAGCTCATTTCTGAGTTTTAAAAGAAAAGTGATACTGGATTTTAAACATTTTCCTCCTTCTTTCCCCTTATTTCTTTAATGAGATGGCTCTGGGTGCACAGCGTGCATGAGAAGTCTTTTTCTCACACCTATTATTTTTTTCACAGCTTCAGTCCTGATACAACCCAGCAGGAGAAGCAGGAAAAGAGGAGGTGATGCTGTATCTGAGCATGAGGATGCAGGACATATATCTCCCTGGGAAAAGAACCTCAGTATTTGGGTCTAGACTTGTGTGATTTCATAAAGTTTTTGTCATATTTCACATCTTTGTGCACTTTGAGCTAAATCTGCAAGCTGGCTTGGCATAGAATCATAGAATGGTTTGGGTTGGAAGGGTCCTTAAAGCTCATCCAGTTCCAACCCCCCTGCCATCAGCAGGGACACCTTCCACTAGACCAGGTTGCTCAAAGCCTCATCCAGCCTGGCCTTCAACGCTTCCAGGGAGGAGCAGCCACAGCTTCTCTGGGCAACCTGTTCCAGTGTCTCACCACCCTCACAGGAAAGAATTTCTTCCTCGGGTCTCATCTCAACCTCCCCTCTTCCAGTTTAG
>NW_010287457.1:0-5298 GCF_000700745.2 Antrostomus carolinensis
CATGGTCCCACTGTGGGTCAGACCACCACAGAAATATAAAAGAAAAAATAATTATCTATGTCTCCTCTGCCACATTTCCACATCTGAGTTTCTCTGAGCCAACTGTAAAATTTCCATACCAGCCTTTACTTCTCAGTATGGAGTCCAAGGAGTAGAATGGTAGAATTCCTTAACCAATTAAGAAAAAAACCCTGCTGCTCATTTTCCTAAGCTCAAACTTTCAGGCTACAAGTTTTTTGGTTTTTGGTTTTTTTCATATTTGAAGTGCAGTGACAAGGATGTGGTAACTGCTGTTTGAAAGAACAAACTACACACCCATACCTACCTTTCTTCAGGAGCTGTGCCGCATTTATCTCAGAATGTTATTCTTCCACACCTTACTACAAATGTTTCACCCTGAAACTGTTCTGAAGCCATTAATAGTCACCTGTGAGGGAAAGAACTTGAATTCAAGACATCTGGATGCTAAACTATAGATCTAGGATACCTATTATTTCAAGAGTTGTCTATAAGAAGCCTGGCACTCAGCAATATGTGGAAAAGCTATGCACACTGAAATGCCACTGAGACTTCATAGCCATCATACGGAGCAACAGCACTGGAAAGAGGAAGAGTAGCTTTTTCTCTCTTAGAGCATGTCTGCCTGCAGAACGCTACCTGGTTTGTGTCTACCACATGTAATAAGCACCCAGTAAATTTGCCAAGATTTATGATAACTTATCTAGGCATTTGTTGACTTCAAGATGAATTCATGTTAGTTTGCTGTCCTTTCTGAATAGCTGTTAGTTCTTGGATATGTTTCGGTTTTTGTCAATACTTCAAAAGAGGATGCCTATATTCCATAAGCAAAAGGCAGACTAAACAAACTGAAATGAGTCTTTTATCTTGGATATTATATGACTGGTATTCAGATGTGCTGCACAGTTGTATGTTATAGTATGAACTGGTCTCGAACTTACTTATCTGCAAATATGTCAAATACCAATTCATCAATCACCTTTCACTGGTAAGGGAGAGCAAAAGAGACTTGAACTAGGATTTGCACTGGAGAAAGAAGGAACTGTATCTCTATGTCAAGGAACTAATTTGTTGGCAACAGAGTGATATTGATCCAAGCAGAGACAGACCATTTTCTTTCCAACTGCATTTTGCTTTCTGACTAGTAAATTTCTGAATGACAATTAGATAGGACTTTAATTTCAATTAATGATAATTTTGCTTTTCCATCATTCAGAGAAAACTGTGTGATCACTGGGAAGTTCCCTGCAACAATACAATCAATGAAAATGAGATAGGAAAGGGATCTCAAGAAATTATCTAGTCCAATACCTTGCTCTGAAGTAGGAAAAACATGTTTTCACTGTTATATCAGATGTTTGTCTTCCATCTTTGGTGAAACACCTGGTGGGATATGACCTTAGGGAGAATGGCAGAAAGAAATGGTCTTCTCAGATGGCGTCTAAGAACTGAATTACAGGATGCAACTACAAATTCCACTCTTTGGAAATGACTGTGTAGTGAAACATGAAGCTCATGTCTTAATGCTAATTGTCTTGCCTTGTTTCTTTGGTCCATTTCTTTCCCACTTAAAATTATTCATTCCTAAAGATGAGGCCCAGTTTCTTCACTTCTTTGCACTTTTCTGAGCAAAGATTATGTGATATTCACTATACAGATGGCTACAGAAATTGAAAGACAGAAAAAAACAAGCCTTGAAGATTTAAGTTCAAAGCAGAAGAAGAAAGTCCCAACGTTCTTTTCTTCTGAATCTGTTTGTGGGGAGAAAGATAGGAAGGAAATGTTCATTTTATTAATTTCATCCCTTTCATTTAGAAGACAAACAGCTGTGTTAGCTATTGCTACATCCATCTTGATAGTAGCATGCTTCACTGGCGTGTACTAGCTTTAGAAAAATTTTACTCACTATCTATTATTTTGGATCTTCTGATCCTTCTCCTTGGGCTCAGAAAAAGTAGGCTTCCTTCAGTGTCTTCCACACTCTACATTGTTTAAGCCCTACAATTTAATAAATATTAAAAAAAATAATACTACTGCACTAAGCCTTCTGAAACTTGTCTCTCTGGCATTGTCTTTTTTAAGTTTAGCTACACACATGCAAAGATCTAAAACCAGTCAAAACAATTGTGTTGTCTTTAATCAGAAAGCTAATACTCATCTGAGTTGTGCTCCCACAGAATCCGAACAAAAGTTGCACTCAGTTCTTCTTCCTGGGTGATTATATATGTTTTTAATTGCTTATACTTCTGAAGCCAAATAAACATGTTTATGGCTCACTAGCCAAAATGCAGTACTATAGCAGTTGGATAGCTCACCTCTTACTATAAGGTTTACCTCTAATTAGAAAACCAAGTGTGTCGTGATAAGTTCCACCTTGTTATATGACCAGACTGGCAAAGAACTTGCTGAGCTGTCTGATTTTTTTGGAAGTACAATACTTTCCATTAACTTTATTTTGTCTGCGTTAACATTATTGGTGACAAATAGCCAGCAAATTATCTAATAAGGCACAATTAAACAAGTACTTTAAACAATACCAAGAATATTGAAGCAAAGCTGACAATAAATATATATATGAACTAAAAATTATGTGCTGCCTCCGTTTTCTCACCAAATTCAGAAAGAAGGCATGGAAAGAGTTGTGCTTAGATAGAGAAAATGTTTGTGACATTTTCCATTGAAATATAAATAGTAAAATCAATCAGGCAAAAGGGAATTTATTGCACATTACATATTTAAAGTGATACTATTTGAAGAACTGCTGTTACTCCCAGTAAGACTGAAACCTCATTACTTCTCTACTACTCAGCGAAGCAGTGATAAGACTTTCAATGTAATATCTGATGCATGTCCAGCTAACACATTTGTAGTTGCACATCTATATATAGCAGCCTATTAGCAGTTTCGAAATTACTATGAGTCTCAACGAAGCTGTTTATTTTCAGTCTATGACTGAATAATTAATATAGAAGTCAAGGGAACCAGTTTAGACTTGGACCAGTTTAGACTCATAGCCTGGCCCAAAATTTCTCAGTCTTAGCTATTCTGGTAAGAAATCTATTCTCACCAATAAGTAAACTGAAAAAAACTCCCTTACATCCCACAGTGACTATATTTAATCAGAAGCACAAATAAGGAAACTTCCCAGCCAAAGATGCATCATTAATGACATAATAACAGATTAAAGACATCACAAAATGTTTTAAAATAATCCAGTCTCCTGATACGAACACAGCATATTTTCTTCCAGCCAATTTTTGTGCAGAGGTAAGTGGGTAATCATTGGCAGCCCATACCAATATTAATTTTAAAAACTGACTTTGTTTCTGCAATGCCAAGCCTCGGCAAATGGTATCAGATCTTTGGAAAACAGGGTAATAAGAGCATACCAAGAGGATTAAAAAATTCTCTTCACAAAAATGCATAGAGGTAACTGTCTACCTCAGCAGCTTTATGTTGCTGGGAGTGGATAAACCCAGAGATCACCTTTTTAAAGGGATTTGTAGCTTGCTGTTCTTTGAACAAATGTAATTTACACTTTATCTGTCCATCTGTAGGATAATGCCCAAAGCTGATCTGTGCTTGATGTGCAAATACTAGGTCTATCATTTGCATGCACAAGTGATATGCAGGGGCCCATTTGCACTTACATATGTAGAAGATGACATTTGAAAAACTGGCTCTTAGAATCATTCCTTCTGTGAATGTTATGCAGCCATCTGTACAAAAGTAGCAACCAAATACTTTGCCATCAGCAGAGTGTTAGCCTTTCAAATATGACTGGTTGAGAGGGTTTTCTGGTCCAAACTTAATTTCAACAGAAAACTGTTTTTTCAAGTATACAGTTTTTCAGCATAAGGTTAAATATGCTCTTGATTTTTAGCTGAATCCTTCCTTTTCTCACCATTGCCAAATTTGATTGATTCGATAGATGCTAAGCATGTTCATGCCCTGAGACTTCAGGTTTTTTTTTTCTCTGTGATACTATCATCAGGGATTCTTGCAACTCATCTTAGCAGCTCAGCAGGAGAAGTGTGATCTCTTGAGGGACTGCAGCTTATGAAAAGAAACATTACCTCAAATAACACCACAGCATTCAGGGCAAAAAAAATCAAGGTTCTTTTTCTTAACATCGCTTCCAAAATTATTAAAAAAATCCAACAAGGAAAGAATTTTCTTTCCAGTCCATTCCAGTGAATCTGAATATCCAAACTTGCCACATAATGGTGCACCGTTCTTCCAGGTGGGAATTGTTACAGGGCAAAGGCCTTCTTCAGAGAAAATCACTGTGACAAATTGTCAAAAAGATTTATTTGCATTAAAATCAAAAAAGTCAGTTGCTCAAACCAGGTAAACTGGACAGCACTCTGTTTTCAGTGAAGTATGTTGCCACTTGATCAATGGAGTGGATGGACAACATAGGCAATGAGAGGCATGAAGGGCAGGACCTTGGATGATGAGAAACACATACGAAATCCATGGGTCATGCACTATGCAAAATGCTCAGTACGCTATATCAGGGGCTACACAGTTGAGACTCTGCAGTATGCCCAGTTACAGATATTAAATATGCATGCTGCATGCTAGATTACATCTGACTCAAATAACGTAAACACAGGTGATGGACAGTGGGAGAGTCATGAAAACAAGAGTATGGCAATTTTCCAAAATCTGAAATATGCTGAAATAGCATGCATGCCAGGACAGGTGTTCTCTGCCTTTGCATACTGTGCCAGAGAAGTTAACTAGAAAAGTGGAAGAGTGACTTCTATTTGTCATATTAGTCTGTGTAAATACTCATTCCATGTTATCCTTCCTCAGTATTTTACACAAGACTGAGATCATGTGTGCACAAATATACATAGATCAGAGACATGGAGGGGATTTTTTCAGTAATTATAGTAATTGGCTCCTGCAGTGTGTGGAGGATAACTTCCTGATGCAGGTGGTGGAAGAGCCAAGGAGGAGAGGTGTGATTCTGGACCTTGTTCTTACTAACGAGGAAGGGCTGGTTGGGGATGTGAATGTTGGGGGCAGCCTGGGTTGCAGAGACCATGAGATGGTGGAGTTCACAATCTCATGTGGAAGAAGCAAGCCAGTAAGTAGGGTTGTAACCCTGGACTTTAGGAGAGGCAACTTTGACCTCTTCAAGGACCTACCTGGGGGTATCCCATGGACTAGAGTGTTGGAAGGCATGGGGGCCCAAGAAAGATGGTTAATGCTCAAGCACCACTTCCTCCAAGCTGAAGAGCCCTAAGAGAAAGAAATCAGGCAAGAGTG
>NW_010287458.1:0-3895 GCF_000700745.2 Antrostomus carolinensis
GTGGTGGGGTCACCTTCCCTGGTGGGATTTATAAGATGGGCAGACGAGTTGCTTGAGGACATGGTTTAGAGGTGGAATTGGCAGTGTTGGGTTTGTGGTTGAACTCAATGATCTTAAAGGTCTTTTCCAACCACTACGATTCTGTGATCATGTGTCATTCATTCAGCCAAGGTAGGCCATTGCTTACATTTTAGAATCCCATCATCTTGCAAATATGCCCAAGAAATACCAGCTCAACACTGTTTCCTTCAACAAATTTTCATGGCAGTGTCAAGTAATTTAATAGATAGTCTTAGTGATGTATAAACAGGAAAAGGATCTACCTCTGTCACACACCTAACACCCATAAACCATCACACCTAAACTGTATCAAATTGTTGAGATAGAAGGAGTAAACCCAAATTTTATCACTAATATCAGAAAAATGTAGATCTGAGTAGATTTTTTTAAAGGGAAAACCAGACACTCTTACCATTTTTTTCCAGAGTACCATTGCCTTTGAATAAACACTGGGATGCATGGCCCCATGACTTGCAGATACATCTAATTACGTGCAGCAGATGACGTAGTGAGTAAATAATGAGGCGTATGTGCATTTCAGATGATGGACTCAATGCCTGGAAAGTTAGGGCCAGGTACATCGACACACACTGCATAAAATTATTATGTCTCATGTACAGAGATCCAAAAGACATAGTAACAGTGTATTTATTTGAAGTATGAAAATCCCAATATAGTTCAAAATATACTTTTGTTGCATTCTTAGAAGCTTGTCTAATTAACCATGCTTCCTGGAACAGTTTATTAGTTTTCAAAGTGAAGTTGATGGTCAACAGAATCATGTAGGTATCTTACCTCTTGACTGAGATATTTCACTGTATAATGTCAGAATTGTTTCTTTAAGCTGCCACTACTTAATATGCTTACTTAATTGTTTTGCTTTTTGAGAAAGCTCATCAGCACAGATATAACTTCCTTGAGGTTTCCCCCCCCTCCAAACTGGTTTAGTGTAATGCAAGCAATGTAATACAATTGAAAATGCAAGTCAACAAAAGAGCAGTCACAACCTCAGCTCACTTGAAATAAGACTTCTTTAAAGTAAAAAGTTAAAAAAAAAACATTCCTGGAGTTTTGCTTCAAATTACCAAGTAGTAATAACATATTATAGATCTTGGAAATGCAAAACTTTCCTTCCCTCTCTTAATTTTAGCTCTATAAATTACAGTTTATTACCAGGTAAGAATAGTGAGCTCAGGATAGTAAGTAGTTAATAAATTCCTATCACTACCTTCATTTGAATTATTTGGTGAAGAATATGAAAACCAAAGTTGCTGTGCAAAATAAAGTATTCTCTTCATTCAACACAACTAAGTTATTGACTAAGATTTAAAAAGAAGAAACCTGCTGTCAGACAGATTTATCAGAGGACTAATGTAGAGGATCCTGGGAAAAAAAAAACAAAACACATCCATTTTCTAACTCACACTGATTTTGTTTGTACTTTTGGGCTCTTTTCTCTTAGTAAAGATGTATCTTGTCCATGTAGCAATGATTTGGCACATAGGTTTGATGAAAGATAGAGACTTTTAGCAATGGTACCCAGCCATACCAGGTTAGACGGAACTACAAAAATTTACAATACATTGGAGCTAGAAATTATGAGGCATCAGAGACCATTCTTACTCTTGCTTGAAACTAAAAATAGTCTTGAATCCTAGATTGCAGAAAGAATATCAGACTTCAGCTGCTTTGTCAAAAGAAATGTTGTCTGAGGAGGAAGCATCATCTACTATTCAACTGTTTCTCCCAGTTTTCCCCAATTTATGTTTCTTAATATTAAGAAAAAAATTGAGTACTTTTCTTTGAGTTTCTACTTGTACTGCTATGCCAACAACAGTAACATCAGGCTATCTAAATAATGAATGATATAAAATAGTATGTAAAAATGTTTGCTATTATCTAGTGGACAGGAAATCAACAAACTTATCTAAATTAGCTGATTTTGTTTCTGTGACATTTGTGAGCTCCTAAATATTAATTAAACTCCTGCATGATCTCTTTCTTTTCCATATAAAAGCATGGTGATTACTGTCACAGACTGTTCCATCAAGAAATAATTAGCCTTGTATTATGAAGATGGTCTCAGTAGAGGCTGCCAGTGACCTTGTTCTAAATTTCAGAGTTCCGGCATCTTTTAATAGCGTTGTTAGCATAATTTAAGAATTTGTATGAAGTTCTAAAAACTGCATTATGAATATAACCCACACAAATGCTAGAACATCATAGCTTTGACCACTGAATTACCCAAAAGCCATATTCTCTGTTGCTTTCTATTCTGTAAAATTCTTATTTACCAAAATGTTTTGAGTAACTGACATGTGATGATGATGTACAAGCAACAGATTTGTTTCCACTTTTCTCTGGGAAATTTTAGCCACTATACCTGGCAAAGCTGGTAACATAAGAAAGAGCAGGGGTGCTGACAGATTTTGAAGCGAATATGAATTTTAAATGACATGCTGGTTTTGTAAACATCCTGTCTGCTATAACGATTCAGCATCGTTTGGAAAAGAAAGAAAAACATGACACTGGACCATCAGATATTGAAATTTTGAACAGAAAGACCACTCATCATTTTCACAAATCAGGATAATTCAAATAGGCATCTATTATCTTTCTCAATTCCATAATAGATTTCTGTAGATGAAGGCCATTCCTATCACTGATTACATCTGCTGAACACCACTAGCTCTTGTCTTCAGTGGTCAGATTACAATCTCACCTGATGTACAGTAAGGAATTTTGCTGTTGTACCCATCTGACCCAAAGATGTACAAGAATTAGGTACAGATATACCAAAGGCCCTCAGACTCAGCACCACACAAAGCTACGTACTTACCCCTTGTAATAAAGCATGAAACAAAATTGCAGCTGTGCAGGTAATCAGCTCACACACAGCTATGAGACTGCTGTGAGAGCAAATGTAGTAGACTTGAGTGGAGCAATCATCTGAAGTCTTGCAAAGAGAACAAAGACTAATTTCTGATGATTCCTCATCTAAAAGGGATATTAACAGGAATAAAGACATGTTTGAGACATGAAAAATATACCTGATAGAAAGATGGACCCAGAAAAAGGGATATCAAGCAAGGGGTTGGAGGAAGCAGAATATCAAGGATATTATAAAGAAATGAATGCCTTTAGATAAAAAAATGACCAAATTCAAGGACAACTGCACCAACCTGCTGAATCATACGTGATTGATCAGTTGCTATCTTTGGTTTGTCTGCTGAACAGAAAATACATGATGAAGATTGATAAACTGTTGGTGAGAAGATTTTTAAAGTTTGAATCAATATCAGGACACTTATCTTAGTTCCCATGAGTCATAAGGAAAAAAAAAAATCCTTAGCTTCTCATACCTCCAACGTCCTGAAAAATAAGACAATTAAGAACTAATGCCTTCCACGGTGAAGATATGAATAAATCTGCCAGTGTGATGGTTTGACCCACAGTAGGACCATGTGGTCCTGCACTCACCCTCCCCACCCGGTGAGACGGGTTGGGAGTCACAACAAAGGGGCACAGATTAGGAATGAAGGACAGGGACGGCTCACTCACCCATTATGGTCACAGGCAAAACAGACTCAAACTTGAGGAAGAAAAATCAACTTAATTCATTACCAATCATCTGTCTCATTTCTCTCACAATGAGACACAACCACATCTTACAACACCTTCCTCCACCCCACCCTTCTTCCCGGGCTTAAGTCACTTCGCTCCCGATTTCTCTTCCTTCCCCCCACGGTGGCACAGGGGGCAGGGAATGGGGGTTCAGTCAGTTCACCTCTGTCGCTTTTTCAGGGTTGGAAGTCCAGGAACAAGATGTTCCAGA
>NW_010287459.1:0-8463 GCF_000700745.2 Antrostomus carolinensis
TAACGGCAGCGGTAAATGCAGCCTTGGCAGAGGGGCAGGACCACGGGCCTGGAGAAGTTCCTGGGTGGTGGAGCCTTGTCAGGCCGGTCTTGCAGCCCAGCCCGAGTGGGTGGCTCTGTACACGTCTGCATGGCCACGTAGGTGACTGTGGGGCTGTCACCACACACCCTGGGCTGCTGCTTTTATGGCCTGATGGTTTGCAGTGGTTGGGAATCCACTGGCTTCCAGTGTGTGGGATCAAGGTCCGTGTCTTCTGGAATCTGTCCCATACATATAAGAGCTGGTACAGTAGACATGGCAGGGTGTTGGTTTGCTGACCCAGTGTCGTCTCTCTAAGTTGTACAAGTAAAATGTTAAAAATAGAATTAAAATTTTGTTCTAGGACAGAATACGATAGAGGTCAGAGGATCTCCTGATGCCATAGATTGTTAATTTTGTTCTCTCTTTTCAGAGAGCCTAAAACTGACAGTGTAGGTTCAGAAGACTTTCTGCTATAAAAAGATATATTCACATTTTAAATTTTCTAAATATGTTTTTACAGCCATTTGAGATAGAACAAGTATCTAAGGAAGAACAGTGAATGCTACATGGTGTAGTACTGTCCTTTTAAAACCAAAAAAACCCTAGGGATAATTGTGTTGTATTCAGGTGGATAATTACTGAAGTAGATATGGCTGAATGCTTCCAAATGTGTATATGTTTGCTTTGAAACAGATTTTTTTTGTTTTCCCTGAGCAGTTGTATATATTTTTCTTCTTAACAACCATGTAGGATCAAAGTTTATCCATACCCACACTGAAAGACATTACTAGGAACTGTAACAATGCCCATGTTTCTGAAAGTATTGATGGAAAAAAACAAACCCCACGCCTCCTGGCACAGGCACATTTTGTGTGCTGTCTGTTCTGGTGATGCCCTGGCAGTGCTGTTACGGTTTGTCCACGCTGCCGTTATATCCCAGTCCTCAGTGTTGTATAATTAAGTTATGTGAGTTTGGTCCAGACTGAAAAATGCTGCTATGACTATAGTTCTAAAGGATTTTAACCTCAAATTACAGACTTTCATTCAAACCCGCTTATTCATTAAATTAAATTGTGGAATGAAAGGTTCATAGTGCTCATAAAGCCTTTTTGGTGAGGTTAGATTCTGCCCCTGGCACATTGCAAACAAATGAGCTTAAACTGTAGGAGAATCCTGCAGGTTGTCCTTAATGGCTTTCACCAAACCATTAATGTAGCCTCAGGGCTGAAGTACCTTGTGTGGCTGCTGCCCTGTGTTTAGAAGTCTAAATACCTTTGGCTTGATAGGCTGATATAATTGGATAAAGACCACTTTATTAGGAGGAGTTCAGATGAGTCATTGCTACTCAAATTGTATTTGCAGCTAAAAATGAAAGAAGGAAGTTAACTTTGCTTGTACTCTATTTTTTTTTTTCCTAAGCCTGGAAAGGGAAGTCCAAATACTGATAAATGTAAATTTGCTTTAATTCTGCTAATCCTGGTCACAGCATGGAAAGAAGTTAATTGAAGTCAGTGGGCCACCATCAGAAAGCACGTGGGTCTGCTGACTGTGATGGATGGCTTTCCCACTCCCTTGGACACCTCTACAGGAGCTGCTCGCTGAACTTTGAGGGAGAGAGGGTCTGAGGTAGTCAAAGGGAGAGTTGGACTGATGGGAGCCTGGTGGAAAACTTGAGGAAAAGGGGACATGAACAGGGAAGTGCGGATGAAATGCGGCAGAGGTGCTGGAGAGCAGCACCCTTTTTTAAGTGCACAGTCCTTGGCCTGGCCCCTGGCAGCCCCCAGGGAGCCTTGGTGCAGGCATTGAATAGTCTGTGTGCTGTCAGTGCTGTCTTCAGTTTGAAAGTGTATTTTTGTTTGGATTTTAAGCCCTGTTGGCAGCTTGCCGCAGAGAAGAGGGGCTGTAGCTGAGTAATAATAAACCTCATTCATCCCTGTTGTAAATGGACTGAATAATTTTGCTTTACATTTGGAATGAATCTGACCCAGTATCTCGCTGTAAATCTGAAGCTTGTGCTCAGCAAAAAGTCAGTATGAACTATAAATACTTCTGATCGCTATTCATACTAGAGATGTGGGACAGAGCACATCACGTGTGGAAGAAGTCTCACTTTGCAGAGGTGATCTTGGACGTTTTTAGCATTAATTATTTTATTAAAAACCAAGGGTAGCTGTAGGTGTTCTGTAGAGCAAAGGGGGTATTGCGTACTGCCTGGGAGTGATTTCTCAAGGAAGTGGTATGATTGCTGTGCTGACTATGCCTTGCATTCCCAGAAAAGGGAGATGGCTGTCACATGTTGTAGGTGAAATACGTATTTGTCAAGTCCTAGCCTAAGTCATAACTGCTTAACACGTGTGTTCTGGAGTCCCTCGTTCTGGAGAAGGCATGTATTCATGCCACATTTGGCCCAAAACGGAGAAATTACTTGAGGGAAGAAGATGCAGTAACAAGCGGAAATGGTTATTGACACAGTGCACGAAGGGGAACAGCAGGTAGGTGATTAGGTTTCTTTATCTTCGCAGATAAGGTTGGATGAGGCGGCTGAACCAGGCTGGTTTTCTCTGATACAGAGGGAAGACTCGTGTGTATCTTCCACACACTCACAGAATTGTCACTGAAATGCAAATGCAGCAGAACTGCTGCTCTGGACCAGTTCCTCCTATTGAAGAAGGGATGAAGCAGAATTCCCTCTTAAGTTCTTATCCTCTCCCTTCCAGCTCTGCAGATTAACTCCTGAAATCTTCCACTGCTGTGTGAGGTGGAGTTTGCCTTCGCCTGGGACTGTTGCATAGCTTGTTGTGTGAGGCCGAATATTGGAGCAGAGAGTTGAATGATGTCATGTGTCATTTGAATGCAGGTTCTTGTAGGACAAAATGAATGTGTTTTATTGCTGGCTTCTGAGCTTTGCTTATAAAATGGTTATGGTAAAGTCAGGGGAAAAAAGTATGTTCTCCAAGCCTGCACAAACTATGCTTTCAAGTAATTACATTTTAAATCTTTACAACCTTTGCCTGAAATGCAAAGCTCTCTGGTTTGGGGGGGAAAATAAAACAAGTCATTTGTCTTTATTCCCAGCAAGATTTGAGTTGTATTTTTTGTTTGTTTTGGCAAGGTGATTCTGTAGGGATTCTGTATGCAAGACATCCCTCTCTGTGTACCCAAAATATAATTCACCTCCACCACAGCCCTATCCTGTGTGATTGTGGATAAATCTACAATTAATCCCACAAGGTGGGATGCTGAGCATTCTCCTTTTGTAAGAGCATAAGTTAATATCCAGATGGAAAACGCTGTTAAGTTGCTCTGGGATATAGGATAAGGAGATTTCCTAGGGTGAAGAAAACAATGCAAAGAAGAACTCATTGTATCAGAAACACTCCTCTGAAAGTAGCAGTGGATTTAGGTTTTGCTGTCATGTGTTAATTGTCTTCTGGGGGTCCACTGAGAGACAGAGTTTACTTCCTTGAAATAAAAATGTTTTTAAAATTGTTTGCTTTAAACTTGATTTCTGAAATTTCTTTGAGGACTGCCAAGTATAAGTAGTCCACTTGGCCTTAAGTTCTCATGGTTGTTTTTTGGAATGTATATTGGAATAGATAGTTCAGTTCCAATAGAGTTCACTTTATATTTCTGAACTTTGGAGCTTTTTTTAAAACATGGTGAGTGATCATATAAATCCACCACCCAAAGGTTTATCACTCTATGCTTCCGTTTTGCAGAACACAGGCTCGCTCACTGGGCATTAAATTTTGAACTTTCCCAAACATCCTGGGTGTCTTTTATTGAGCTGAGTGTTCCTGAAGTGCTGGGCTGCGCGTTGCCCCAGCTTTCCTAGGGGCACTCTCAGTGGGATCTTCTTTGTGTGTTTTGTTTTGTTAATGTGGTTTTTTTCCTTGTTTTTCCTCCCCCAGAGGCAAGAACATATTTCAGACTAAGAAAATGTCTTCAATTTATTTTTTTTAATTGGAATAAGCAGACAGAAGGTCTGTTACTGCATTACAGTTTATACCCCAAAGTTGTAATTCCATGTGCTAATTGCTAATAGGACAGACAAAAGCTTTTTAGGTTAAAAAAAAAATAAATATGAAGGCTGCAGGCTTTACACAGTTCTATTTTTATTTTAACCAGTTCTTGATGGTGTGTCTGAGAACATGTAGCAAATTTTGGTTGTTTATTAAGGTTGCCCAAGATACGACAGGTCAGAACTAGGGCAATAAAAGTTTGTGTTTTGTTTGTTTAGATCTTAAGCCCTGTGACTTTCATTTTCAGAGTAACAAGGATAAGCCAAGATAGGAGTCAAGGTCAAAGCAGTAATTTGTGTTTCTCTTGCTTTTTCTTGGCTTCTACTTACTTAAGGAAGTCTCAAGCTGTGTGTTTAGTGGAGAGATGTGTTGCTGGACCACACAGGGCTGAATCAGAAATAAACCTCGTTGGCTCCCAAAAGGTGGCTGTGTAAGGAGTCCCAGCACCAGCTGCTGCACACCGCTGGTCCTTCCTTCCTGCCTCGAGAAGACTGCGAGGGCAGACGCCGTCTTATCCAAGTGTGACAAAGATAGGACTCATATTTGCAGTTGCATTCATCTGTTCATTGTATTTACTGAAAACAAAGCATGTTCTGTCTGGGCAGTGGAAGTTGCAAATCCTGGCTGACAGAAGAGAGCCAGAAGTGGTTCTAGGACAGGGGAGAGAGGGACATCCCCGGGAGGCTGCAGTCCCAGGTTGTGATTTGGAGATGTGGAGCATACAGCTTGCATGTCCTGGTTTGTCCTGCTAAAACCTGCTGAATGGGGACTGATTTACCAGGCCACTGTGTGACAAACAAGGGAGCAATGGTTTGCTCTGCTCTATGCAGTCCTGCTGAGTGCTGTTCTGAATGACACCTCTGTGGTGGCATTGATGGAAACTTGAGCTTGCCACCTCACCATCTTATTTATTTATTCTGGTTTTTTTGAAAGCATGGGAGGAAGATGTCGCCAGTGGTTCTGAAGACAGCTGATTTTTATCTTTTTCATTCACAGTTAATTTTTTGTAAGAGATTTGGATTATGGTTCTCAAAGTATAAAAATAGTTTTTAAAATAATGAGAACTTGTGTCATAGCGACTTACTGATTTAATCTTTTTTTTCTTCTTATAGAACAGCACGCCAGTCTTCTAGCATAGCAGAAAACATTATCTCTGAAATAAGTTTTAGAATAGTTAATTCAATATTTTATTTTTGCTTCTCTGTAACCTAAAAATCTGTCCAAATTTTAGGCTCTTGGCATCCAAATAGTTGGATTTTTTTTTTTTTAACCTAGTTTCTATTTCAAGTCTTCCTTTCAGTCTGACATTATGAACCTAGCATATATGCCTCCTTGAAGAACTGGAGAAACTGCTTTTTCATTGTTTGGCAGCCACAGTCCTGCCCCCTTTCTGATTTTGGAAGAGAAGAATTAGGCAGTAGTTGCAACAAGTCACGTTCTGGGGATTGCATCAAGATGTACTTGGCGCTGCTGGAAAGTCGTGCTGGCACAATGCAGAGCTTGGCGAGAGGAGAGAGTGTTTTGCCCCGGTTTCTGTGCAGTTACATCACAGCCTCTTTTTGCGGGCTCCTGGGGATGTGACAATTTTCTCCAGTTCTGGAGGCTTGCTGAGGGTTTATCTCACCTCAGATGAAAGCAAGCTTTGTGCCCTGTGCGCATTGATTGAAACTGGCAAGAGTAGCCTGAGCACCGCATCTCTGAAGCCCTCTGTGTACGGAAGGGCTGCCAAGCCTTTCTCCCTGCTTGTTTGCATTGTTTAGACCAACGTTTTCTTTGGCTCTTGACTCAGTACAGTTAACAAATAGATGTTTTGCCCCTGAAGGAGAGGTTTGTTTTTCTTATTGCCTGGTTAATCCATTCTGAAGGTTACTCTAGAATACAATTTACTGTTTATCTAAAACAAGTCTATTTATACAACAGCACTTTTAAAACACTTCCATCTTTTACTTTCCTGTCCAGCCATTAGAAACTGTTTTAGTTTGCTGTTGCAAAAGACAGAGAATTAAAAAAACCTGTCTGACTCAATTTCGTTTTCATGCATGAAAAGGGAAATGCGAAGGAAAATTAAATGGTTTGGTAATCCTGTAAAACCAAAAGGATTATGTTTTCCTCCTGTTTTCTCCTTTGTAGAAACTTGATGTTAAAAATACCATCATTCTTTAACTTTAGCAAGAAGAACTACATGTTAATTTAGGGTTCAGCAAGGTTTCTTGCTTATAAGGAAAGATTTATTCTGGTTTATGGCTTCTGTAGTTCATAGTTAATATTTAGATTTGCAATTAAATAGGCATGTCCAAATGCAATGCACATTAAAGCAGGAGTACAGTGAGCTTATAGAGGATATCTGTGGAGCTTTGTCTTCACAGTTATTTAGAGTAAAATCTTGTTTCCATTTTTTTGCCAGCTGTGTAGAGTTTTGGAGATTTAGGTAATTATATCCCTTCTTAAATTATGACTATGGCAGAACTAACTTTCCACGCTTTTGTGGGTGAAATTGGAAAGCAACTGAAATGTTTTTAAAGTCACTTAGTGGGTTGTGTAATATTTCTGTTGTACTTAGTCCAGAAGCCAAGTTTTTAAATGCCAAGTTCACAGCCTTAAAAAGTGTGTAGTCACATTATTATGCTGCTCAGACACCTTTTTTGAAATTTGCTTTGGATATTGCTGCAGCCAAGCTGATAACCCTGAAGTTTTTTTGCTGCTGCTGTTGTTTCATGTAAAAACTTTAGGATGAGTATTTATAAGTGTACCCTGGTTTGGATGTGTAGCTAGCTTAGGTAATCACCAAGGAGGTGTCTTTATTGCCTGTTTTTATGGACTATATTTGGTCAAGGAGTATAGTACACTTGGTTAGTTTTCTTGTGGTGTTAAATGAGCTGAGAAAATGTTTTGTGCTCCGAAATTTCCTTTCTAACAATATATTTCTCTTTGATAAGAGTGTATTTACATGTTTGCAGTGGGAGTCTGTCTATGATGGTAAATGCCTGAGAAATTAAAATGTAACAAATACTTTTCATTGGTATTTTGTATTGGCAGCTTTTTTTAGATGCCGTTTGAGGTGAAAGAAGAGTAATGGTGTTTGCTGGTTTGCTGCATATTGGTATCAAGTGGATAGATTTGGACCTGATCTCTCTGCTCTTTTTCTGTTTACGTGACATAGGGTGGCACCAGTGGAGCTGTTTACCTTCATCTGCCACATCATCGTTAGGAGAAGACATTAGCCTCCCCCAAGGGCTGCCCTCCGAGTTCGTCATGCTCATGCCAGGGAAGGAGGTAGCAGGGGCAGGCGTGCAGGGCTGGATTCAGAGGAGCGTGTGTGTAGGGCTGTTTGTGTAGCTGCACAGTTTGAAGTGATTTGACCAAGGTAGAGGAGGAAGTTGGTGCTAGAACCGTGATGGGAACATAAGGATTTCTGGCTCATGCTGTGCTTGCAACGTTCCTGTGGCTCCAGAGGACCTAGAATAATTACATGGGCTTTTCTTTAAGTAGGTAATTAGATAAAATTACAAACCTGTTCCGTAAACATAGGAAGGAAAGGCACTGTGCTGACTTTTTCACTTTGTAAATCAAGACTTGACCCAGGAACTGATGACCACTGACCATTTTTAAGTAGTTGAACTGTTAGGGTGGAGTATAGCTTTTATCTAGTCTGGTGACTGTTAAATGTCTCATTGCACAGTGTACATTTTGGGGAAGAACTTTAGGGAATTTGAGACTGTCTTATTTCCAAACATGACAAAATTACCTGTGAAAACAGGACATGAATGCCTGAACCAAAGCCCTGTTGAGCATTTTACCCAAGAATCTCTCTACTGTTGTGCTTTCTGTGCATACCAAGTATGCTGTATTGTCAGATTATACACTGAAGATGGAATAGATCTGTCACTAGCAAGGTGCTATTCCCTGTATTTGTCTGTTGTAATGCAAAGATAAATGCAGTTCACACTATTGACCAATGTTAACTTTGCACGTGTGCTAATTCACAGGAGTCTCTGCCTGTTTGTTTTGCACGTTTCAGAAGTACGGCTACACACACCTTTCTGCTGGTGACCTCCTCCGAGATGAACGAAAAAGGCCAGGCTCACAGTATGGAGAACTCATTGAGAACTACATTAAGGAGGGGGAAATCGTACCGGTTGAAATAACAATCAGCTTGCTGAAGAGGGTAAGGAAAGGGCTGTTTCCTTGCTGCTTCGCTCTTGCAGACTAAGCAGCAAAGAGGTGGCTGTATTCTGGAAGAACTGCCTTTCCTCTGGTACGAATAGTACGAAATGGCAGACACACAGGTGCACGTTGCCTACTGGGCTTCTTTTGGCAATTACTCCTGTTTCTTTCTGCCTGGTTGGAGGGCAGTGGGTGATGGCCTCTGATACCTGCGGATCTGTGAGAATGGATTTATTTTATTTTATTTTATTTTATT
>NW_010287460.1:0-19134 GCF_000700745.2 Antrostomus carolinensis
TCAACTAGACTCTGCCCCACTGACCACAACTGCCATGGCAAGCACACCACAGCCCCTCTGCTCCAGCAGCCAGGCAGGAACGGGGCTGGGGCTGGCCTGGGGACCTCCCGTGCCCCAGCTGCAGGCAGTATGACACCTCCCAGAAACATGCAGAGCAGCCACAGGCTCTGGGGAAATGTTTTAAATTATTACTATTTTGAGCACATTTCAGTTTAGCACAACTATTAAAAGCCCAAGAAAAGCTGCGTGTGGGCTGGACCCTGCACGACAAGTCATCAAGTGCTAATAAACAAAAAAATGAGAAGCACACAGAAGTAGCCTTGTACTTCTCCCCCTCCCATATTTAATGTGACATTGCGTCGGGAAAAAAACCTAAACAAAACAAACAACAAATACTAATTTTGCCTTTTGCACACAAGCACTGTAACAGGGTGGGCTGGACACGTGCTATTTCAGTGCTGCATGTACACAATCTGTCTCAGCTTTAGACACCCAGACAACCTGCTGTCACTGTGCACAGACTTTAACTCAAAGTAGTCCCAAGAACTGGTGGAGCAAGTTGAGGACATACCTGAAAACCTGCATGGATTTTTCTAGGAAAGAGCAGCAGCTGCAGGAGGTACGACTGAATCTGGCTATACGGACATAGCCAGCTTTCTGTGTCTTCATGACACTGCACTAAAGCACCTCTCTATGCTAAGGCTTATCTTAAAAGCCCTGTTTAGCTTTTCTGGGTTATTTTCACGCTGCCTTACTGTGGGCCACAGTTGGACTGTCAGCACCATGTTTAACGTGGTGCTTGCTGGGGAAGGAACAACAGGATGGGAATCTGTGATTCTATGGCTAAATAAAGGCAGGAGGCAGAGACACTAGAACTCCACTCAAAACGTAATGGCATATTCTGTGTGGCGAGATCAGAGCTCAGACACCTGGGCTGAACTTGAGGCAATACAACAAGAAAGTCCGTGTTCCTCACCCTGGTTGGGAGAAGCAGACAGCAGCCTGAAACACAGTCCACTGCTCCTGTCAATGATGTGTCAGGCACAGGAACTTCTTGCCGTCTTGTTAGGAGAGGTTCTTATTTACTTGTTTAATGGTGAAAGTAAGCAGCAGTCAGAGAAATGAGTTCCAGTTTTCCGGAGCGACTGCTGAGAGCAACGGGTCTGACTCGAACAGCATGCCTCCAGACACCAGAAACAGGCCAGTGCCAGAGCTACGGGAACAGAGAACGGGGGATTGAGCATCTGCTACTACAGCCTAGGATGGACATGGACACACAGTCCTTCCCCAGGGCAACAGTACAAGTGACAGGGAAAACAAAGCAGATTTAGTTCCCAAAACTTCTGCTGCTCCTAGGGAGAGGAAACCAGCACAGCATCTGGAAAGCAAAGAGGTAGAGAATTCCAGCAAAAGCAAGACATTTGCACAGTGATGCCAGCAGATTGAAAGTCTCCAGCCACACATCCAGCAGAACATGGCTGCCAGCCAACAGCGCACTTTTAACAATGTTTTTACAGCCACAACCACTGGAGTGCAAGGCCAACTGGAGTGTAATCCCAGCAACTCTGATAAGCAGCAATAACACTGAAGAAATGTGACCAGGATGGGAGACAATAGGCGATAACTGCTCCTGGAGCCAGCAGACCTCTGATTAAAAACCCTGGGAATAAAAGCATTCCGCACTGGAGTTTAGGGTTCCTGACAAACAAGGAGCAACATCCACTTCTTTCCAGGTCCAGTGCAAGACCTCGGGCAGCCTGTGAATCCCAGAGAGAGCTCATACATAGTGATTTAGCGTGGGAAAGGTCAGAGATCCAAGAAGAGGCGCTCAAAAGGCTATGGAGAGGGAAAGGGAGTAAAAGACGGGAAATAACATTTCAAATGAGGCACCAATCCTCGCACACTGTGGGTCTGCAGCATGGCTAGGTATGCAGGACAGCACTAGGGAGCAGCAATGACCAAAGCCAGGAGAGTCCCAAGCCCTGGAAGGCAGCACACCCGTGGTCCCAGGCATCAGAGGAGGTGCTTGCTGTCCTCTCCAAAGCCCAATGAGTGTTGGCAAACCTGTGGGTGCAAGGCAAGCACCCCCCTGGGTCTCAGGCTGTTAACACATTGTGAGGAACAGCAGCCACTGTTGGCCATATCAGCTGGCCCCAGGGTGTGCAGGGCAACAGAAGGGGGTCCAGCACAACCGCCACAGAAACCATAGACAAAAAGGGACCAAGTGATAGCTGGAGTGGGGACACAGCCTTATGAAGCACAAGAAGCAGTCCAGTCCAGCTGTGGGACAGAAGCTGACAGCTGACAGACTTTCATGGGCCCTGGACAGGTAAGCAAATAAGTGACCAGATGTGCCTTATGTAGATGCATCACAGGAAGGGAGGTACGCTTGCTTCTCCAGCGGGCTAACACAGCGCATCAGAGAGGACAGGACAAACAAACACTGCACTCCTCATCCAGTGCTAAGGCAAGGATGAGCGGTTTAGAGATGAGAGCAGCTGAAGGGCAGCAAGCCTAGACAAAGGGTGAAGGTCACAAGTAGATGCTGCTCTTGACAAGTGGTGGTACAGAGTATGAAAGAGTGCAGCAGCCTGAGTCAGACGGAGAGACCCAGCAAGCAGCTGGGAGCTCAGCAGTGGTTACAGGGCGAGCACATCCCAGCCATGGGGTACATGGTTGAAGTGCAGATGCAGCGATTTGACCCAGCTCTCCAGCTGGAATTTCAGATGCTAAATCATGCTAGATCATACCATAATATCCAAAACACAGTAGAGGAGGGATAACCATTCCCAAAACAAGACTGCCAGCTCTGACATGCACTTGGATCAAATCAGTCTAGACCAAATGCAAAATACCACTCCTTGAAGTCAACTAAACTGGGCCATTTCCAAGGGCTAATGCAACAGATAGTCTATTTTGCTGAATGCATTTTCAGTAAACTTGCCCCAGTAACCTGAAAGCTCTTGGCAGTTTGTCTGCGCATTGCCATAGACCTGCCGAGTCAGATTAACTGCACGTGCACAGTGCAGCTGTGTCACGCAGGCATGGCAAGTCCAGTGGGCCTCATACCAGACCACTGGCACTGCTTGAGTCCATCATATGCCACAGAACAGCTCCAGAACTGGTCATTTCAGTTCTCTTTCTTGGATAATCAAAATATACTTCATTACCCTGCCACAGTCCATATGTCAACTCCAAATCCACTGTCTTTAAAATGTGGAAAGCCTCCCTGAATCTAAACAATGGCTCAGACTGTGTTAAGTGATGGATATCCTTTAAAAGATACCAATTAAATTAATGTCTACACAAGTAGAAGCAGCATGACATTATTCTATAACTTGTGCTGGAAGCATAATTTTAATGATATTTGAAATAAAAGCCTAAAGGAGCTGTTGTGTAAGGAATCGAGCGAAAAAATAGCAGATATGTAAGCAACAGACATCAGCGATGTGGTAGGTTAGATTACTCACCCAGAGGAGCAGACTTAATGTTGATCTCCACTGTCACTCCTGAGCAAGTACCACTGATCCATATAAACTTCTGACACTGAAAAGAGAGAAATAATTTAATTAATCACTACAAAGTCTGAGGTGACTTAACAGTGATATCTTATAAAAGTTTATCATCAAGTGACACAGGATCCAGGGAGCACAGTGGATGACGTACGTAATAGCATTTGAAAAAGCCAATACCAAGAGACATGACAATACCAAGTGGATGACAATTGATGTAAAAAGGGGAAATTAACTTGTTTATTCCAAGTAATTCCCAGCAACATTATCCCTCAGTATTTCTACATTACACGGTTGGCCTGTGCCTGCCCTCCACCTCCCCAGCTGATCTCACATGTATAACACAAAACGAAGAAGGTGAATGATGCCTTGCAAGGCTTCCTCCTCACTACTGCAACCTCCAAAAATCCCAACCAAGCACTTCCCGGCCTTGAAGGTCTAGAAATTAGAGCATGAAGTGAAGCTAATAGAAGTCAGAGCAGCCCGCAGCACTGAACCAACCCTACAGCTCATTCCCAACAGCTATTCCCGAGTCTCTTTATTATGACTATTTTGGTAAATCAAAGATGTTCTCTGTTACTATAGTTTGATAGAAAATTTTAGTCATGGATACACCCATCTACAGATTGTGGTCGAAGTAAGAGCTATTTGGTACGAGAACCTTGACAAAATTGTTCCGGAAGAAGGTTCTGGGTAAACTTTAAATTTGAAATGCAAAAGGGAAGTTTGGGGAATAAAACCCCAGACCATTAACAAAAAACTTCTAAACCTAGGCAATTACATGAGCTCCCTTTAGAAGACACTTAAGAATCAGTAACTCATATGTGAGTGCTCAGTGAAATACAGCTGTTAGAAGAACCGAAACAACCAGGAACACTCCAGTGTACCCCCACCTGGGACACTGTGCCTGCATGCTGAGATGCTGCTCTCTGAACAAAAATCATGCCAAGAGCAAAAACAGATCTTGCCAAACTGACAGAAGTTTAGGACAAGCAAGCAATATTATCAGAAAGGAAATAATCACCTCAAAAACAAACAAACAAACAAACAAAAAATCAGTGCAGAGACACAGACTAACTAGTTGTTGTCTTAGGGAAACAAAGACCAACTACAAATCCAGAAGGTGTAAACTAGAACAGAGAGAATTCAGCCCATGCATGACCGGGAGATGAGCACAAAAAATAAATTTTTAAAAAAAAGCATTTTTAAGGTCTAGATACTGAAAAGCTATAATAGATGGTCTCAGGGCACACAAACGATTGGGTGCTCATTGCTTCTCGGAGCAATTTTTTTTACACTAGATTGAACAAAAACACCAGGGGAAAAAAAAATTACACAGAACACAAATGACAGGGACATATGAGTCTGTACAAACAGACTCCATCACAGGACTGGGCTGCAGGCTATTGCAACAGAATAATTATGTACTGAGCCCTGTGTAACACAGGAAAAAAACATCTGTCAGATGGAAAAAGAGACAAAACATGGTAGGCAGGGGAAAAAAAAGTATTTGAGGTTTCTATAAAGGGTACTGCAGAATGTCATGTATGAAGCAACAAAGCTAGGGGAAAAGTTAGTTAACAGTGTTATTTTAAATGTGCTTTAAGTAACACTGAGGGCTGAAATGGAAAATCTATAACTGGACAGAGCTTCTCCCCTTCATTCCAAACACTCAACTCCAGCTGGGCCAGACAAGGCTCACAAAGTGACAGGATCTTTGGGATTCCCACTGCCCGGGCTGCCAGGACCCACAGGCAGCAGTCAGGCAGTGGGGAAGACAATGTAGAGCGCTGTGGTTGTGGGATTTTGATGCTGCGCCCGCTGCGTGGGGCCGGCCGGCCAGCCAGCTGCCTGCTGTCACAGCAGGTCTGCCCCTCTTCACACCCGCTTCAGGGGCAGCCAGCAGTCCTGCCCCCATTTCCTTGTCGTCTTCTCCACTGCAGGAAAGTCTCTGCAGCTTTTCAGAACGAAGCTCCCTCCCAGTCCTGCCAGGTCTGTCTCCCTCCATTGACACCATCTCTAAGGATGGGAGAGTCACACTCCCCATGAGTGCCAATCTCCAACTGATTTGCTCTTCACAGCATGGGGTGCCAGCAGCACCACAGCTATTCCTGAGCCTCTCCACCATGACTATTTCTGTAAATCAGAGATGTTCTTTGTTCCTGTGGTTTGACAGAAAGTTTAGTCATTTCCTTCTCAACAGAGTCAGAGTTACACATACACAGTCCACACCTCGCTAAGCTGTACAGCTGCTTGCTATCTACTGAGGAAGGCAACACTTGCATCCATGTCTCAAAAGTGAACTAACTGCCTTTGACTCCACCTTGTGAGCTGTCACCACAAGGACTCAGTTTGTTTCAAAGGCTGCTAGGGAAGTGGTTTACAATTCCCACCTCCCCACTTCCTTCCTTCCTCAAACTCAATTTAATTTTTACTAATGAACTTTGCCTGAAATCTCAGACTTCTTCTAATCCTACAACAGCTAAGGAAACCTCTCTTGCACATCCTCACCTCTGAAGACTGCTTTCAAAAGTAATTCCTATAGGGCTGACTGTGACATTCACCCCAGCATCTTTCCTGGCTGAATGGGACACAGGACACACAGACCCAAGGGGCTTTACCCTGCCACCTGCAGTAGGATGCCAGGAAGGCTGGCAGCCCCAGGGGACATCTGGAGCTCAGGGACGATGGGTGAAAACTGGTACTTGCTGGACTCCTGAGAAAGGGTGGAGGTTTTCTGGTTTAGCTGAAAGGGTAAATTATCATCCAAGAATGGCAACCGAGGGAATAGCTTCTCTTACATCATGCACGATAAATGTACCACGAAGCCCTGATCAGAAGGCACACAGGCATCCAGGCATCTGGCGGACGGGAGTTCTCCAGCCTTAGCAGTAAGAGCTAAGCTGTCCTCCAAGTTCAAGCTAAGTTCAATTTCAGTATCAAAAAAACAACCTCCCAGAAAAACACACTCATAACCAAGAGCCAATTTTTAGGAATGAGGATTTAAGAAGCGCAGGGCTAGGCAAACCAGGTGAGATAAAAGTTAAGTGGGTTTTTGCTTTCATACAGAGAACATCACAAAATATAAATGCCCTGGAAGAACCTTTCCAGTATTCCCAGTGGGGGGGGAAAAAAGCACTGCAAGACAAACATAAAGAAGGACAAAAGAAAAGAGAGGTGCATAACATGAAATTTTTTGTCCTTTCCAGACTATAATCTCTTAACCAGGAAGGAAACACAAATCCTAATCCTACAATCTTGCATGTTTAGCAGTAATATTTTACTTTGCCAACAAAAGGTTTTCTACAATAGCCACCCATTTCTTTTTCAAATTCAGGAAGTAACTATTGCAGGCAATTACACGCTGCATGAATTTAAACAGGACACAACCCCATACCCACAGACCTGAAAAAGTCACATGTTGCACTGCATTTAGGGGCACAGCTTAACAGGAAAGCTGCAGCACTATTTCTTTGCTTTGTGCCTACTAGAAGCTTTGTTTCAGGAACATTTTTGTAAGAATGTAAGAGCACTGCAAGCAAATAATCTGGTTTATGTCTGTTCTTTACTAGATAAAAATAAAGATCTGCTTTGCCTATTAATTTCTGATCAAGAAAAGAAGGGCTTTCTGTTACCAGATCTCAAAGAGCCCCTCTCCTCTACCAAAAGCTAAAAAATGACTCTGTAACACAGGATTCAAGTAGACACAGCCCAATTCAAATTATTCCGCCTTCCCACATGCTTGCTTCATGTCTGAGTGTTTGTGTTTCAATTAAACAGCTACTATGACATTCTTCCTACATTTTTAAAAGAAAACGGGGTGATACATTCCACAAACAACAGGACTCAAAGAAGTTTGTGTTTAAATACCTCCCACAACCCCCTTCAGCCCCAAGGCACTTCACAAGCTATGCACAAGTTTCCTGCGCACATACACACATGAATGGAACATGAGAGCCAGCCCTGCTCAATTACCAGGTTTTGTAATTGGACCATTTACACCTTGAGGACATGGTCAGACTGGTGGGCAAGTCATCCGGGCAATGGATTTGGGACTTTCAGCACCAAGAAATCACATGGGAAGGAGGGACCTGAGCAGAAGGGCTGCATCTGCTGAGGACAGCATCAGCTGGACAGCAAAGCTCAGCCCGCTGCAGAGGACATCACAAAAGAAGGTGGCCACAGTTTCCCAGACGGAGAGTGTTTCTGGAAATCCATGGTGAAGACAAGCCACTCTGCCCTGCGATAGCAGCGGACGCTGCCTGTGACACTGACAGCTTGAAGCAGGCACAGTCGCCTCTGCAGGAAATATCTGACAACAGCCGGTGCTTCCCCAGCAGTCAGCAGCTCCATGCACATCCTGACCTCTCGTCCCTTCAGAGCAGGGTTGCAAAAGCCTCTGCTTACTCAAGGTAGTATTGCTTGGATCTCTTCTAACAGCCACCCCTTTCCACGTGCCAGGAGAAGAGGTGGAAAGAAACCTCCTTTGCCAAGAAACCTCTTCTGCCTACCCCCCGTCTGCCACACACACCCCTCTGGGTAACAAAACATAAGCGAGTGCTCGGCTTCTTCCAGTCACCCTCCACCCATGGCCAAGACACCTCTTCCCGAGATCCCAGGCGCTGGCAGGAGCTCCGTTCAGCCAAGCCACGGCTTCACACTGGCACACACAGAGGCTCCCACACAGACACAGCTCCTTTGTGCTGAGGCACGCACAGGCGTTCCTGCTATCTCATCATTCAGCTTTCCCCAGACCTCTGTGTATTAGAAGTTACTTTTGCAGAACCCAGCCACACACTTTCAGCCTTTCCAATGCCTAGCTCATCCTAGGCATTTCAAAGCATCTTTTTTGGTTTGTTGGTTTGTTTTTTTTTTATTAAGAAAGCTTACATTGAGAAGATTCTTGCTTGAGAAGCGTATTTCATGCTTTTGAACTCTGGATTTAGTCTGTGTTAATAGACCATTTTTCCTTTTATTTTTTTTTTCTCTTTAAAAAATGAATCAGTAGCTAATAGATATAACTTGACTCAAAAATTTCTGAAGGACAATTATTAACATGTATATTTCCAAGGAATTCACAAAGGCAGGCTGATTGTGTCCAGTTATCTTGCCTTGGAAAACTGTGTGGAGGATTTAAAGCCAAGAAGCAAAGCAATGAAGAAACGCTCATAGTTTGAATGATTTGGGGACCTAATAATTTTCCATGGAAAAAGTCATGGACGCATGTCTTTTATTTTGGTACGCTAATGGTACAATTGTTTGTAAAAGGCCTCTGGGCAAAGGCTGGTTTGAACCTGAATGGAAGTAGTCAGGGCTGCAGCTTGAATAATATCCCCACATTTGCATACATCACCTATCCACACCAAGTATCACCCACAAACACACAATCTCCCTCCCGTTTAAATCACCCTGTTCCTGGATATATTTTTCAGCTGCTGCAGACCACGTAACAGATCTCTTATTTACGATGGGACAGCCCAGCTGCACTTAGATAAACACATAAAACACAGATGCTTCAGCCCTTATCTCTATTTTTGGTTTCTAAAAGGCTGCACACCTTTCAACACAGTCAAAAACCACATAGCATCCACATTAACACACCAGTCTGGTTTTGGGTATTACTGTACCCACAGCTGAAACCTGAAACAGTACTTGTCCATCCTGCAAGTGCCAGCCTTGAGCTTGAAAAACAAGTTTTGATCCGAAACTGGGGGGTCTGGCACACACAGAAACCCAATGTGAAGACTAAAGGGACCTGGGCAAAACCAACCACATCACTAAGTCCAGTAACCCAAGCAGTTAATACCTCATACAACATTTCCTACCACAAAACAGGACATTTGAACAATGTACAAGCACGAATGTCACTGAATCAACATACCAACATTGAAGGATTCAGACAACACAGCCAGTTACCACAGCAAAGAAACACTTTTTGGAAGCATAATAAAATATTATAAATAATCTCCTGAGTCAGAGAATAACACCAGACATACCATGTAATGAGTACTTGTAAAACAAGTAGCAAGAACAAACTGCAGAACGTTTAAGTAAAAGCTTTCAAATCGCTAACTTATCAGATTTTAAGTGAAACTAGACATGATTTATGCAAGGAAAAAAATTATGACTAATCTATGACTGATTTTATAATAATCACTGTGTCCATCTCTGAACTGCCACTCCATGCAGTTTCTGTTCGCTAGTGCTTTGTTTTAATTCTACAAGCCAAAGCAACAGGTTATATGCAGTTCACTGACTGTGAAAATGGAAATATCAGTTGATGGAAGATGTAGAAGTGAATGGAAGATGTGGAAGATTATCTTATGAACTTAATTGAAGATCTTGTCAGTATTCTGCCTCTTCCATAGTTACGTCAAGTTTGCTGACATCAAGGTGACTAAAGCCATTGATCTTGTTAACCATGTGGCAACCTGGAGCATACAAGGTGGACAGCCATCTTCAGGCATCACTTCTGTCCTTGTGTAAATACCAATAACCAGCTGGTGTCTCAAGTAGCCCTGGTTCTGGAAGCCAAGAGGCTGCAAGAGTTTCATTAGAGAAGACTGCTTTTTTAGAGTGAGATGATCACAATGGGCTGTAACACTGCTGTCGCTAAACTAACATGAAAAGTTTATCAGTGCTTTCTTGATTACAGGCACCAGTTTGGTCTTATTCTTCTGCATGTTCAAAAAAGCCAAGAAAAGCCTCCATGTGCTTCTTGGTTGGAGGTTTATGGGACACCTTCAACCTTGTCACGCTCTGACAAATGCAAAAGGCGCAGCTCTATCAGTGTGGTTCATCTTCTTAATCTGACTGGTATTGTCACACACTGGTTTCTGTCTTCCTTCTGAACTCTACTGGAAATAAGCACAAGACCTTCCTTAACAAAAAGGGATCAGGCTCACACATAAGGTTTGCCATAACATTTTCCAGGAAGATGCGTGTCCTTCAGTTATCCTGAGTTGTTATGGGCATCCTTCACTTTGAAGTTCAGTCACAGCGATACTTTGCCATTCCTAGAAGAAACTTAAATAGCTCCAACACCACAAACTTACAAAACCCTGTTAGAGAGGCACACACATCCAAACTCTGTGTTTCCAGAGCTGAGAAGTGGGGTGGAAGCTATGCAAACAGCAAAAACCAGAAGCACTTACCAGGAAAAGAGAACAAAGTAACATCCTTTGTTGTTGTTGTTAAGCAGAGGCAGCCAAAAGATTTGAGTTTTAAAAAAATAAGTAGAAATTAGGCTCAACATAACTAGATGCTTTGCCAGCTTCACAAGTTTTATACATTTATTTTGCTATTTCTCCACGCAAACACTTCATTTGTTTTAGCCCTTTTAAGTTGGTCACGTGCTAATATACATGCACACAACAGGATTCAGCTGTCACGTTTCCATATGCACTGCAAGTAATCCTGAAAATACCATTTCTACTAATCACATTGTTCCACACGGTTTTAAAGCACATGATTGCAAAATAAAACCCTCACCACGTATCTTTGGCCTGGATTCTAAAGGAAATTAAGTTTATGTGGTAGTGTTGTTTGTCAGTCCTCACCCTATTAAATTTTCAACTTGCTAGTCAATTTTGACCACATTTGGCAGAAGGCAAAGAGATCCAAATAGGTGTCACATTCTTACATCTTTGGAAGAAATCATTACATAGGTAGAGCAGACACATCCAAATTAGCCTCACACAGATGCAAACTCTGCTGCAAGAACTCAACAACTCCCTGTTTCGTTTGGCCCAGCAGCTGCTCTGTCAGCATCTGCACATGGGCATCCAGTGCGCATGTTGAATCCATGAGAGACCCTGGAGGAAAACCACGGACCAAGCCAAAAGGGAGCAAAAAGGTAATTTGAAGATAAGGGACAGAGAAAATGAAGAAGTACAAAGAGAAGGATCACAGGTCATGGTGCACACAGGGGAAACAAAATTGTGAAGAACTACGTTTTGTCAATTCTGCTACCGGAGAGATCGTTGGTGGCAGCTCTTTGTCATTTCCATACCTATAAGCACGATGACGTCCTTTCCCTGCCCTCCTTCCACGCCCTGGAAAGCTCTCAACACACCATTCTCCCATCACACCCTAGGCTAGTTGTTTACAAGCCCTGTTTCATCTTCAGATACCCACAAATAATGTTGGATGCTACCGAGTCCACAAATGGATCATGCCTTCAAGGTGGCAGACAGGACAGGAGAAGCACAGCAGCAATTGAGCTTATGCTTGGGAAAGAGCCAGGGTAGACTAGATCCACCGCAATCCATCTGTGCCATAGCTGCAAGAGAAAGCAAAATTCCTCTCCAGAACTGTCACCCAGGAATTGCAGCCACCTTCCTCTTCATCCCAGGAAAGGAGAAGCACACACCAAATCCCACAAAGCTCTTGGTAGGGAATGGAAGCAACCCAGAGGCACTACTGAAAGATGGTTAAACAATACTGTCTGTAAGGGGTACAAAGAGAACAAAAGCTTACAAGTCAAATCGAGATCAACTGCAAGCTATGCAAGTTGGTTTTGCCCAAGGAGTTCTCAGTATCATAAACCTGGACAGCTATTAGGGGATGAGAAGTATGATCAAATTATCCCCATTTCAGAAGAAAGGGAGGGCCAGAAACAAGCAACGGCTCCCCCGAGAAGGGACAAGCAGCCAGGACGGGCAAGGGGAGCACACTGAAGAGCCAGGATGGACATCCATTCCTGGCCAGGGCTGAGCAACGCCAGGGCAAGTCCCACAGCCACCAGTGGCACATGAGGCTCGTCCCACTCCCTCTGTGCACTTAGCAGCTAGTGGATAGATAGCAGGAGGTCTTATTTGTCTCAGTTCTTCAAAATGAATGCTCCTGCACTGTGAAAGCAGACTGCAAATATTTCCTCCTCACGCCCCCACAAGCCTTTCTGGTTTAGTTTGATTTTATTCAAGCACCTTCTTTATAACCAGACTATTACAACACTTAATTTAAGGAGTAAGTCAGGATGCTGCTACCAGCATTAAATACCTTTTCGCTAACAATTACAGGGTGTTATTCTCAGAGGAAAAACTTCATTAGCTTCCAGTTTCCTTCTTTAAAGAGGTCAGTGTCTTGCAACAACAGAACAAAGTTTTTCTTGCAGGGAAAACACCAAGGATGCAGTTCAAGACACTGAAAAGATGCACACAGAACACAAGACTCATGGGACAAACAATGAGATGCAAAATCACTTTCCCCTTCTAGACTATGACTTCAAGTTCAAATCACTTAAACAACAATTTAGAAACTCACCAGCACCGGCTTCCCCCCAAGCTCTCCATGGTATTAATAAGCAAACCATGTCTGCAACGGCAGCCCACTTGTCCCAGGGCACTTCACCCAGCCCGCAGACTGAAGCCCTGGGCGAGCAGAGCCAGCGGGCTCAGTGGGAAGCAGGGCTGGACAGTCACAGCAGCATGAACGGCTCTACTGCTGCAGCCGACACCTCGGGTCAAGAGCAACACGTGTCCTGGCGGCAGTGCCGAGAAGATGCTAGTCCTGTCAGGAGCACTGGATCTGCCCTGTGATGAAATGATCTCTCTCCAGCTGCGATAGCCTGGTTCCTCTTATTAATAGCAGGGCGCTGGCAGCTATAGCCCAGGGCTCTGAGCCAAGCACTGCAGCGTGTCAAGAGCAAGGTGGTGAGGTTTATGGAGTAGAGCTTCAAAACACTGGGGCTGGGAACAAGAGAGAGCCGAGCCTGAGCATAAAAATAAAGATATCCAACAAAACCAATAAGCCTTAAGTCACAATGAATTACGACCAACAGATGCATCGCAGCAGAGGCTGGAACAAAGCCAGGTTGGGATATCTGACCCCAGAAAGCTGTATCTTCACCTACGGGCTTTCCCCCCAACTTGGTCCTATTAACTCTCCTACTTCACCCACCCCATTTTCACTCTCCTGGAAGAAGCAGCAGCCCTAACCATCAGAGCAGCCAAGCAGAAACTAGATCAGTGAAAGCTAGTTTCATATTTCACATGAAATATTTCATATTTAATTGGCTGCTTGGTTTGTTTTGTGGAAGGGAGGTTGGTTGGAAAGAGGTAAACTTTGCTCAGACTCCAAAATGAAATTTGGATGTGAAAGAACTACTTCCAAGATGCTGGGGGCAAACAAGTGCACCATTAAGTATGTGTTGCATTGTATCTTTATTTAGAAAACACCTAATAACCATCTCTCCCATGGGGGACAGTTAATATCAGAAACCACTTATATCCTACACAAGGATGTCTTTACTAGACAGCCTACATCAGGATGTTCACCGAATCCAGTAATTTAGCAAAACAGATTTTTAACTGCTGTGTAAAATCTGGGCCACAGCAAAAAAGACTTCAATGTCACTTCGTTTGATTATTTTCCACCATGTAAAGTGGGGAAAGGACCATCTTCAGGAGCATATTCTGCAAGGTGGTGGAGCACAGGGAGACCCCATCCCCTGCACAGAAGGGCTGGGCAAAACCTAGGCCTTTAAGTGACAAACTGCAAAGTTGGCCCCTTCAAGCCACACCTGGGAGCACATGTTGCTGTCCCATGGAGGAGACAGTGGAAACAATAGAGATGGGAGAAGGAGACAAGGTCTTTTCAGAGAAAGCCACTATCATACCTCTTACCTTCTGCAATCCAACCCTGTTACTGTACTTGGTGATTTACTCTTGTTGGAGCCCCCTCCACAGCCAGTATGAGAGATCACTTCAATGGTGGCGTCAGGATACAGAGAAAAGGCTTTCAGGCAACCACATGTTTATCCTGGAATATCCCCTAGGAATCCTATAAATTTGTGGAGGAGAAAATATAGCCTCCTACAATTGACCAAATAGTAAAATACGGCCCCTGCTTTATCTACAGTGCAAGTCATCACTTGCAAAAACACCGGGCTTTATGGGCTACAAGGTAAAGGAAGACATAAAAATACAGGTAAGTTGTTCTGAATTTGCACCCAGTACCTTCCAGCAGCTGCCTTAAGTGCTTTTGTGATTATAAGTGGTCAGTTGTTAAGATTTTCATTAGGAACAGGAACACTGTCCCCAAAAGTTGGGGTTTTTTTCCACAAAAATCCCTAGCTACCGAGCTCTAGCACAACTTTCACTTCTCATACATTCCTCATTTACTACCTTGTATACTCCTTAGGTATATAGTACATCTCTAACCCCAGGAAACACAAGGTATAGCAGATGTCAAGAGAATGCAAGTCAAGAAGAGCATCAGACAGGACTACATAAATGCAATGCTCTACAGAGGGTGATCTAGACAAACCAGAAAAACACGAGAAATGAAGTGCAGAGCAGGACAGATTGCTAAGATTTGTACAAGCCGTGTGCACAGCGCTGAACAGCTTGCCCACAGAGAAGACAGCTAGCTCTCTTCTGCAGAGAAATGTGTCTCAAGTACAGGGCTGCCAATACACAACACCACATTCTTTTTTAGTTCAGGATTTTTCCCTCTTCTTTATGCAAACTGGGGACCCCTAGGCTGAGAGATCACCTGCTGCAAGATGAAATTACTATAACAGCTTACCACAGGTCCTGCCAGGCTCATTAAACCACAGTAACCCTCATACATGGCAGCAATGCAGCTGGTGAGAATGCATCTTCCCTTTCTGCTTGCATCACCAATTCTTACTCATTAGGGCACTTATAATCTTTATATAGAATCCTTTATGTAGCCTGATTTGCCAAGAAGTAATCACTTTCCTCTTCCCCTGGTAACACAAATGAGACAGAGCTGTGAAGTGATTTCATTTGCTGTTTATTCCATGGTGTCCTTCCCAAAAGTTTCTTTCAGATGTTCAGCATGAAGCCAGATACATTGGGTCATTAGAAAACATCTCAGAGAAACCAAATGTTTCATCAAGTTTTGTACGGAAAAGATGAATAATTTGGTAAGCTTTACATTTCTGAGTTGACTTGGCATTTCTTGCCAAAAGAAATCTATGAACTTCCATTAAAAAAAAAACAAAACAAAACCAAACCCACCACACCAGAGCACACTGAAGAATTCAACCCTCCACTCAGAGCAGGGTAAATGGAGTTTACTGGATGCTCAGAAAGAGTAGCATCCATGTACAAGAAGGACAGCAGCACAGACACCCGTGCCATATGCAGCAGGAGAAGGATGCAGATCTCTGCTCCAGCTCTCTTCACCCACGGAGTCACGGCAATGCTATCTGGTAATTACGCTGCAGTGTGGTCCAGCAAACCACAGGCTTCTGGCTTCAGGTTCAAGGCTCTGCTGCCAACTCATTCGGGGGCTCCAGCACATCTCCTCACCACGTTGTTTCAGGCTTTCCTCAGGGCAAGCAAGAAAAGGCAGCCTAAACCCAGAGCTGTTACTCTGTGCTGAGACTCTGGTCCTGCACATGCAACCCAAACTTTAAATGCCACTCTCACTATAGCTTTTTCAACATTTTGTTGGACAATATTCCAGATGTTGAAGAGGTCATTGCTGAAATAATCACTGTCCTGCACTGATTACCACTCCCTACAAGTGAGTCAAAAATAGGGAATACATATTTGTATCCAGCCTTCCCTGTAATTCAGGAGTGTTCACGACATTATTTTGCTTGTGGCTGAGTCCTAGTCCTTGCTGAGCCCTCAAAATTTCTGTAAACACTCACCAAGGAAGGGAAAACGAATCACTGGCTTGAGCACCTCATTACATGCAAACCTCATTGCTTTAGCTGTTTAAAACCATCTACCTCAAGGAAAGGACTAGGCTATAGTTACAAACTCTGTACTGCAAAAATAGCACCATTTAAGACAAAAGGGAGAAAATTGTTTTTAAAGAGTAAAACAATTCAGACAGTATTTGCAAAGACCTTCTACACACCTGTACGCTTCTGTGTTTCCAAACAGCCTTTCCGTAATGCAGTGAGTTTTATGTAATTACTTGCTAGGTACAGAGAAACTTAAGTGTACTGTATTAACAATTACGGTTTTGACTTCCTATCCAAGGGCTCTACTAATTTTAATTAGAATTGCACATTGTAACATTAAGACTATGCAAATCCATACCATGAAGTCAGCGCTAACAAATGCACAGGTTATCTTTGAGCCTCCACACAAGGATGCAGACACAGAGTCAAAAATAAGCTTTGTTAGTACAGAAAACAAACAAATACACAAAGGGTCCAGGAAACGGTTTCGAAGGCTAAACTTCACATAACCCATCCTCAGTGTCTTTCCAAAGCCACTACAAGTCTCCTTGTGTTATTAGAGCACTTTACAACATTCTCCATCAGATTTGCAGCAGACTGAGGATTGCAGCAGGGATTTCTCATATGGCAACTGTGCAAACCAAAGCCAAAAAGAGGCAAGACCCAATCGTGCTGCAATGTCAAGAAAGTGAGTGTGATGAACAAGATAAATAGGAGTGTCTACTAACTCAGGCTAACACCGAGCATTTTCTCTGTCTGAACATAAATGGAGCCAGTTTTGACTCGAAGGGCACTTTTTACAGAGTTATGGCACTGACTTAATGGAACACTGCCCAAATTTCCTCCAGCCAAGGCTGGATTAGCCCCAGAAAGCCAAGTTCTGATGCTTGTACTTGCACATCATGAAAGCAGAGGGACAAAGTGCCAGGGTAGGGCTAAACCAAATCTGAATATTTTCCGAGTCCTTTCATGTCAGTCACAAATGCTTTATAGTCAGAGTCGTGATGACGCAGTCTAGTCATGAACCCCGAGGGAGAATGATCCAGACGTACGTGCACCCACTATTCAGGAGCTGGAACCATTTGCTCCTCCAAGCAGCTGCAATTAGCCCTGAGATGGGACTGAAGGGGCAGGGTGGGGTGGGAAAAGGGAGGAAGACCAAAGGAAAAGAGAGTGGCCACATGACCACATGTGCACCCTCCCCAAGGAGGCTGCCTCCAACCTGGCCTGGAGAAAGCAGCTCTCCCTGCCACGTGGCTGTCCTGCCCCTCTCCTGCTCCAGCCTGCTGGGCCAGGGAGGGAGATGGGCTGCGTGGCAGGCAGCTCCCATGGGTGGCTGCCAGCTCCGGTGGGGCAAGATTGTTCCAGGTCAGATAGGGCAGCAGGGAGCTCTACCACAACCCGACAGTCATCCCTAGGGCCTTGCTTGGTCGAAATTCAATGAGGCTGATCATCTGGGTGAGCGTCTACATCAACACAAACTTAAAGCCCTGTGTGGTGTTAGAGCTGGGAACTAATTTTGGCAAAGTATGGGAGTTTCTGGAAAGCACAGCCAGGGAAACAACAAATAAAGGTCCATACGATTTGTCTCACTAGTCCTCCCAGTAGCCATTTCATTGCATCACTATTTTCCTAACTAATAAAGGTCAAACTATAGTTTTCTTTATTGTAGATTTATAGTTTCTCTCAAATGAAAGGTATTCTTATACCAGGAAGAAGCAATGAGGAGCTTTATTTGCTCTGCAGACACTGTAGCAAACTCCATTCCAAAAGGAAAAACAAAAAAGGAAACATTTATTTCCCTAGTCTTTTTAAAAACGGAGAAAACAGCAAACAAGAAGCCAAGATTATTAAGCAGACGGAAGAAAAAAGAAAAAAAAATAATAAAAAGAGCAGTAAGAGCCTTTATTCCCAAGAGCTCCTTCTAAACAACTTCAGAAACTCCAAGCAATGCAGCTGTACTTCCCGTGACCTGCAGCATTCAGCTTGGGAACAGGAGGAAGGACACCACCTTGGAGCAGCTCGGTACGCCCACACCGCAGGCGCAGAGCACTCCACTCAGACAGGTGTTACGCCGGGGCAGCGAGGTGAACTGAAAGGTACTGCCAGAAGGTCCTTTCTCACTGTGCCCGAGTGAAGGGCTGCTGGTCGTCTACAGAGCAGCCTGGCAAAGGGCACCTGCTCAGCCTGATACATGGCAGCAGGCTTCTCTCGGGACTCCTTGGGAGCAAAGTCTGCAGCAGTGATGGGAGACAGAAAAGCTCTCTCACAACACGCAGTTAGGAGAACGCCAACCAGATCACACGCACGTGCTGTTCTTCCTCCCAGCTTCAGGCAGGCTGGGTGTTTGCGAGAGTGAAATTAGTAAGTAGTCAATTCAGTTCATGATGAACCACACTGTATTAGCATGCTCCTTGCTATAAAAAGCATCTGGAAATTACAAAAGCAGCTATAAACACAATGTTTTTACAATGCACACGCAGCCTGAGGAACATCACTTGATGTATTATTGATGGGCGGCCACTTCTGAGGCGAGATGGACTTTGAACAGTATTGCAGCAGGAGGGTAGGGTACAGGGAAAGAAAATGACAGAACAAGAAAGCTAAACTGCTACAGGACTTCGATAAATGAACTATTAGCACAGAGTTTGTCTACACTGAAAAATTAACTCAAGTGTGGCTCCTAACATGACCTCCCATCTGCATCTTTAATTGCAGCACAGCACTTTTAACTTGAGCTAGCGGGAGACACAGGCAAAAGTTTTATTAAGCACAATTTAGCAACACCTGAATACAATACAAGCAGGCAATACTCAGGGATCCATAAGTCCTCCATGTTTTCCCTCTTATTTTTCCCTCTGCCATGCACACAGGTACAACACCCTTGTCTCCACAGACAAATTCTGAAAGCAACAGAACTTTTTTACTATATATATATATATATAGTAAATAAAT